>NW_006239482.1:242250-275747 GCF_000226075.1 Solanum tuberosum
CGGAGCAAAATTGTGGACGCCCACCCCTTATACCTCCTACAAGGGAGAAGGTGAAGTATCAACGCCCTAAAACTTCTGTTGTGTGGCAATTTATGACTTTAGATAAGGAAAATTCTATTGCTATTTGTAATAAGTGTAAGCAACCTTTTAAACATAAACAAGGTGGAGGTCAAGGTGGGACGGGGGGCTTAAATAGACATTTGTTATCTTGTGTGCCGATTCAATATAAAGAAGCTAAATCATTAGCCAATAGAAAAAAGGATTTCCAGTTAATGATTTTGATATTAATGTTAATGAATCGGTAGGGGCTTCTAACATGGTTCAAGGAACATTAGATCCTTCTAACCCCGGTGGTCCACTTACACAACGTAAATATAATAAGGAAAGAGATCGTGAAAATTTAGCTAAAATGGTTTCTGTTTGTGGTTTACCTTATAGTTTTCCTTCACATCCCGGTTTTATTGAATATATTCAACAAACTTATAATCCTAATTATAGAGGTTTTTCAAGAAATACTGTTAAATCTGATGTTTTTGTATATCAAGGTAAACATTGTCAATATCTTCGTTGTATGTTTAGCATATTAGATTGTAGAGTGTCTATAACTTCGGACATGGGGCGTAGTGTTAATAAACGTGATTATTTAACTGTTACAGCACATTGGATTGATTATAACTGGAATTTGCAAAAAAGAATCTTAAGTTATAAAGAATGTGTAGAGAAAAAAACTGGTGCATATTTAGCTTCAAATATTTTGAGTGTTATAGATTATTACATGCTTATAGATAAAGTAATGTCTGTCGCATTAGATAATGCATCTAATAATGTAAACGCTGCTAGTATGTTAAAAACTAGATTATGTCCAATTGATGTTAATTCTTTTCATGTTAGATGTGTTGCACATGTATTAAATTTAGTTGTACAAGATGGTATTTCATTATTTGAATGTGGTTGTATGAAAATTGAATATGCTGTTGCCTGGATTTTTTATGCTAATAGAGCTGCTAGAATTAGGGAATTTAATGAGCGTTGTGTACTATGTGATTTGCCACCAAGAAAAATTCCAAGACATATTAAAACAAGGTGGAATTCTTTTTATGAAATGTTTTCAGTTGCTTACGAATATAGAGGACCCATACAAATGGTGTTTAATGCTCATAATGCTGACCCATTGGATAGAATTTGTGAAGAAGATTGCGAAGAAACTAATGAACTATTAGAATTTTTAAGACTTTTTTATGATGCTACAACCATGTTTTCTAGAATTTATTATCCTACTATTTCATCAGTATTAATAAATATTTGTGCTATTTCAATTCAATTTTCTAAATACAAAAAAATTGAAAAATTTAGAGTTGCAATTGAAGGTATGATTGAAAAATTTTAAAAATATTTTTTTCCTATTCCTCAAATTTTTTTAACTGCTACTTTACTTCATCCAGACTATAAATTACAAGGTGTGCAGGTACTTGTTGACACTTTTTATGATACACTTAGAAATTTTACCGAAAATAAATCCAACTTGTGAAATGTGTAAGTCTAGCATAAAAGTAGAAATAAAAATTTTGTATGAAAAATATAGAACTAAAGGAAATACTCAAGAAGTTGGTCAAACTTCTAATCCTCAGAGTAAAGCTCGAATTTCAAGTTATATGCGAGATTTTCTTGGTCTTAACTCTACTAACCGTGATGATTTTGAAGAATATCTTAATCAATCTTTAGAAACAGTGGAAGACGGAGATGGCAATGAAGAATTATTAGCATGGTAGAGGAGGCGGAGCGTTGCATTTCCAATTTTGAGCAAAATGGTTCGTGGTGTTCTAGCTATTCAAGCTTCATCAGTTGCATCAGAGGCTGTTTTTAGTGCGGCAACGTTTCAACTTGGCGATCATAGACATTCATTGGCTGAAGATATGAGAACTTATTGAAACAGAACCCTTCCTAGAAGGTGGCTGCGTAGATTAGTTACTTCACTAATATTTGTAAATTGTAACTTCTAAGTTCTAAGTTGCAATTAGATTTTATTGAATAAATTTGAAGGCTTTATTAAGTCTTTTTTATATAACTTTTGTCTTGCATTTTAATTTTAATATATTCATACATATTTACATATATACTAATTTGTTTGAAAATAGTTGAACATAATAAAAAGAGAACTAGCTATTACAAAATTTTATAATAAGGAACAAATGTTAAAAAATGGAACTTTAATACATCAACTAACACCTAGATTATTAAGAAAAAAAAAAGAAGGAAAATTCAAAGTATTGCACATAACGTCCTTTTTTGGGGCCTTTTCTTCAAAATCAAAATTTCAAGTTTAAATTATTTTAAAATATTTAAAATACAAATTTGAACTTCTGAAATTTGAAATTTGAAAATTGAAAATTGATGTTTGAAATTTGAAAGTTGAATTTGAAATTTGAAATTTGAAATTTGAAATTTGAAATCTGAAATTTGAAATTTGAAGTTTGAAATTTGAAGTTTGAAATTGAAATTTGAATTTTGAATTTTGAAAACTTAAGCATTATTTATTAGCTAAAATGTTATTGAAAAAAATCAAATAAACTAAAAATGTTATTGAATAACATAGAATTTCAATACAAATAAATAAGTATATAAAAACTAAAAAATCCCCCGTCCTGTCCCCCCAAAACCCGTCCCATCCCGTATATATAGTGGGACGGGATGGGACTTATTTTTGTCCCCCCAATCCCGGTCCCGGCCAAATCCCACCAGCGCCGTCCCCCGTCCCATCCCCCTTCGTCCCATCCCCCAGTCCTCGTCCCCGTCCCTTTGCCAGCCCTAGCCTATGCCTTACCCCACTCACTCTCTTGAGATGAGTGTTAGGATATGGGACTAGGGCTCACCCTCTCGGGCTGAACCTCGTGTCGACCCACTCCTTAGGCCATCAGTCTAGTGGTTTTGGTTTCGCGACCTCCCTCTCGGGAAAGCCGAAAACACATAGGTGGCTTTGTATTAGCAACTACAAATCCTTTAGATTAAACCAAAACCACTAGGTGAAATCACCATTAAAATACATCTAACCTATCAGGAAGCAAGACCCAACAAGAATATCAACCCATATTTTCTAAATCACACCCCAAGAATGGGGGGTTTTTAGCCACACATCAAGAAATAAGTATTATACCTAACATAGATAATGAAAATAAACTGGGTATAAGAAATTAAACCTTAAATTAAGCAAAGGAAAATGAATAAGAGAAGACCCACTTCCTACTTGGGGAAGAAGAACTCCTTTCTTCAAGTCTCCACCAAACCCTCTCCAAACTTGAGAGAAAAAAATATCAGCTAAAGTATGTTCTAAAGTGAAAATAATAATAATAATTGTTCCCCCCACGACTAAAATTCTAACTAGTATTTATAGTTTTCTACAGATTGTGCTGCGGAGGATTGTTCGGCGACATTAGTCCAGATCACCGATGAACTCGGCGATCCACCTTTTGGTCAGTTCATCACCTTCAGTGTCTTGCCTTTAGCATCCTCGCATTCTGGATGATTGGGCGGTACAGTACTGCTTCACGAAACTGATCGGCGACTCGCCGACTGTTCCTTTCTTTGCCTTTTGATCCACTTCCTTCAAGGCTTCGCGTACTAGAACGAAAGGCGGTTCATGTCGTTTCGGCGACTTGCCAAGTTGAACTCGGCGATCTGCAAGATTCCATTTCTTGTTCTTTTCAGCCCTATTTGCTCCGTTTTGTGCCTAAGTGTCCATGTTTCCACTAAAACTTCAAATACCTGAAACTTCGGCATTTTAATCAGGTATTGAGATAAAACAAGAATTCAAGGACACTATTTCGATTAAAATAAAGCCTTAAATGAGTCCTATTTGTGGACTCATCAACAACCACGAGGGCCACCCACGGGCCATGAATGGTACCACGCACCGTAGGTGTGGTCCGTGCATGGCACTGCCTAAGAGAGGTTTGGAGGCTTAGGACCATGGCCTGACCAATGGACCGTAGGTCAGACCACAGTCCGTGGTTAGGGCCCATGGTTCGATAGCTAGGATTCACCTTTCTGACCACCATCGACGGTCGTGCATGACAGACCATCGGTCAGTCCATGGTCCGCCGATGGGTGGCCGTAGGTCGCTGTTGGCAGTTATTTTTCACGGTCAATTAGGTCTTTTCCTAATTAATTAAGTCCTATACTATGTCGTTTTTCCTATGTCTAGGACCCCTATATAATTTTTTTGACCCCTAAATTAGATCCAGTTACTTCATTCTACTAAAATCACAAAAGAAGATCAAAACCCCATCTCAAATAATTCTCTCTCTAAAACTTGAAGAAGAAGATGAATGAGTGTTTCAATCTAAGGTCTCAATTCCTCCATTGAAGGCTAGCATTTGGATTCAAGGTATGGTAGTTTTCATCCATGAATTCCTTTCATTCTTGGAGTCCTAAATTCTTCTATTTTCAAAGTAGAATTCCTCGAATTAGCTAAGGTTTTCCTCAATTACCATGGGTTCCCTTAATTGTTGATCTAAATGATTGAGTAATATTTTAATATGCATGGATTTTTGATTTACAATGCTTTCATGATGTTTCCCATATGAACCTATGTAAACCCCCCATGTTTTTCAAATTGTGATCATATGATGTGGGTTGTTGACTATGAAAGATGAGTTTTATGAACTAAAGCATGAGGTGACTTAATCACAAGAATTTATAATGAAATCCCTATCTAACTCTTGATTTCTAGATGTGGTGATTGAAAGTAAGCTTTGAACCTTGAAAGGCCAAAGTATGAGTATATTCATGATCTTATGAAACATATGTAAATGTTTCAAGGGTGCTTTGAGAGTAAAGTGCCAATGATGATGTTTGATGTTGAGTTGTGAAATGATATTCTCATAAACACATACTAGAATGATGTGAAAGGTTTTCTCACATAATATGGATTCTTAGGTTAAAAGGCTTTCTTACCTAATTGAGTCAAAGAGTAAGAGCTATCCTAATGAAACTAGCTTGGATTGGTTATCCTAGGATACATTTCCATGTATTATAAGAACAAGTAAGAAATGACTATTCCGTGGGAATTATACTTAGCACCGAAAGGATATTGATGTGAGATGGAAGCTCTCCCGTAGTAGAGGCCGGGTTTCTAGAAGCAATCTCGTGAGATGGAAGCTCACCCGTTAGTAGAGGCCAGGTTTCTAGTAACAATCTCATTATCTAGTGGATCCACTTAAGCTAGAAGTTCATGGTTCAACCTTACGCAAGTAGAGCAATCCTTTACGGTGTGGGAGACACCGGGGGATCATGTTATAGCTCACTTAGTCTCTTTGTTGGTTAAGGCTAACTTCCCCACAACAAGATGAATAATGAACTAAGGTTACTTCAAGAAGTATTGCATATGAGTTCAAAGGTTTTAATGATGATGTTAGCTTGCATTGACCACAATTTTATGACTTATGTTTTCTAACCCTCTTATGTCATGTTTTAGTTGGTAAATTGCATGTCATTAAATGAATTGTCCATTTTACTTGGCATATTGTTTGTACTAATGCATACTCTTGCCTACATTTTCCCCAAATGTAGGATCCGATAGACAAGTTCCAGTTTTTTTGCTAGATTTTAGATTTGATTAATTCCTGAGCATGGTGAGTCCTTATGGTTCGAGGACGGATTTCCATCGTTTAGTTCCTTTTCATATATTTATCTTTTGAACATGATGTATGGGCTAGGTCCAATTTCATTCTATTGTAATAGATGGCTATGATGAGACAAAGTGTCTAGACTTCTGCTTTTCTTTATAAAATGTTTTGGACTTGGACATTGTTTTACTCTTATTGCTCTATTTATGATATTATGAGAGCTAAGTGGCCTGTATGGAGTCCTTCGGGTTCTATACGCCATTTTACATCTAGGGTGTACCCTTGGGTCGTGACAAACTTGGTAATCAAAGCACAAGGTTTAGAAAGGTTCTAGGATGTCTCAAGCCACGTCTCTTGTTTATGAGTGTGAAGCGCGCCCCATTTATGAATAAGAGCTACAAGATGATTAGGAAACTCCACTTCTTTCATTACTCTAAAGTCGTGCCATAAAGTTTAACTCTATAAAGTCTGTTTCCTAATCCTTACCCGATGATCTACATGATATGTCTACTCGAAGGGCATATGCTAGAAGGAATGTGAGGGAGAATGCGGAACAAGAAGCTCCTCCTCAAGTTCGGGTCGATCCTTTGGCCGAACAAGTTACAAATGCAGAGTTTAGGGTTGCTTTTTAAATGTTGTCTCAAGCCATGATAGCCCAAGCCAATAGGGAGGTTGCGGTTCCCCTGAACCCAAATGTGGGTACGACGACTTCAATATTAAGGGACTTTACTAAGATGAACCCTCCAGAGTTTAATGGTTCTAAGGTTGAGGAAAATCCTCAAGAGTTTATTGATGAGGTTTATAAGGTTTTGATGATCATGGGAGTTACCCCGGTTGAAAAGGCGGAGTTGGACGCTTATATTCCGAAAGGTGTTGCGCAAGTGTGGTACAATCAATAAAAAGAAGAAAGACCAGAAGATGTGGGTCCTCTTGATTGGGAGAGGTTTAAGACTACTTTTTTGATAGGATCTTTCCCCTTGAAATGAGGGAAGCAAAGGTTCTTGAATTCATTAACCTTCGTCAAGGAAGTATGAGTGTGAGGGAATATGCTCTAAAGTTCACACCATTATCAAAATATGCTCCAACAATGATTGTCGATTCTAGGGCAAGGATGAGTAAGTTCGTATCGGGTGTGTCTGAAATGGTGGTTAAAGAGTGTCGTACCATCATGCTCATTGGTGACATGGACATCTCTTATCTCATGGTGCATGAGCAATAAATGTAGTTACCGGTATGTTGAAAGTTTTCCAACTCGATGTTTATGCTTTTCTTGATCCCGGTGGTACCTTGTCTTTTGTGACGCCATATGTGGCTATGAGGTTTGATGTTTTTCCGGATGTGTTGTTAGAACCTTTTACTGTCTCTAGTTCTATTGGTGATTCCGTTGTGGTAAAAGGGTCTATAGAAAGTGTCCAATTTCCCTATCCCATAGAGTTACTCTTGTTGACTTGGTAGAGCTTGACATGTTAGAATTTGATGTGATCCTTGATATGGATTGGTTTCACTCTTGTTATGCTTCTATTGATTGTAGAAATCGTGTAGTAAAGTTTCAGTTCCCAAATGAGCTTATCCTTGAGTGGAAGGGGGGAAATTCTATGCCTAAGGGTCAGTTTGTCTGTTGTCTCAACGCTAGAAAGATAATTTCTAAGGGTTGCATTTACCATCTAGTTAGAGTGAGGGATTTAGATTCTGAAACCCCTATTGTTGAGTCGGTCCCTGTTGTTAATGAGTTTCTAGAAGTGTTCCCTGATGACTTACCCGGTATTCCTCCCAAGTGGGAAATAGACTTCGGTATTAACCTTCTCTGAGATACACAACCTATCTCTATTCCTCCTTATAGAATGGCTCTAACAAAACTAAAGGAGTTGAAAGAGCAATTGAAGGATTTGTTGGATAAAGGTTTCATCCGATCGAGTATCTCTCCATGGGGTGCTCCAGTTTTGTTTGTTAAGAAAAATGATGGTTCTCTTCGTATATGTATTGACTATCGCTAGTTGAACAAGGTGACCATTAAGAATAAGTATCCTCTTCCAAGAATAGATGATTTGTTTGACCAACTTCAAGGACCAAGTTATTTCTCTAAGATTGATCTTCGGTCGGGTTATCACCAATTGAAGGTGAAGGAAAGTGACATTCCAAAGATGACTTTTAGAACTCGGTATGGTCATTATGAGTTTTTTTGTGATGTCGTTTGGTTTAACTAATGCTCCGGCGACATTTCTGGATTTGATGAGTAGGATTTTTAGACAATATCTTGATATGTTCATAACTGTGTTTATTGATGATATATTGATTTACTTGAGAAGTGAGGATGAGCACATTGATCATTTGAGGATTGTGTTGCAAATTCTTAAGGACTAACAACTCTTTGCAAAGTTTAGCAAATATGAATTTTGGTTAAGGTTCGTAGCTTTTCCTGGTGATATTGTTTCAAGTAAGGGTATTGAGGTAGATCCTAAGAAGAAGGATGTGGTCAAGAGTTGGCCTAGATCTCTAATCTCATCGGATATTAGAAGATTCTTGGGTTTGTCCGGCTACTATAAAAGATTTGTTATGGGATTTTCTTCCATTTCTTCTCCTTTGACGGCTTTGACTCAAAAGAAGGCTAAGTTTATATGGTCTGAAGCTCGTGAAAAAAGTTTTCAAGAGTTGAAAGATAGACTTACTTCCACTCCGGTGATGACCTTACCGGAAGGTATGAATGACTTTGTGGTATATTGTGATGCCTTTAGAATTAGGTTGGGATGTGTACTTATGCAAAATGGGAGAGATATTGCCTGTGCTTCAAAAGGCAACTTAATATCCATGATAAGAATTATCCTACCCATGACCTTGAATTAGCGGTGGAAGTTTTTGCCCTAATGATTTGGAGGCATTATTTGTATAGGGTTCATGTTGATGTTTTCACCGATCATAAGAATTTGCAATATGTGTTCAACCAAAAGGACTTGAATCTCTGCCAAAGAATGTGGCTTGAATTATTGAAGGATTACAATATGAGTGTTCTCTTTCACCCCAGTAAAGTGAATGTGGTGGTGGATGCTCTTAGTCAGTTATCAATGGGTAGTGTTGCTCAAATTGAGGATGAAAAGAAATAGTTGGTTAGAGATGTCCATAGTTTGGCTCGGTTGGGAGTTTAGCTAGTAGACTCCACCAAAGGTAGTGTTTTCATTCATAATGGTTCTGAATTGTTTTTTGTGACAGATGTGAAAGCTAAGCAAGGTCTTTATCCAATTTTGGTTGAGTTGAAAGAGGCGGTGCTCAAAAAGTCCGTTGAGGATTTCTCCCAAGAGGGAGATGGTGTGCTTAGATATCAAGGTCGTTTAGGTGTTCCAAATGTTGATAACTTGATGGAACAGATCTTGACAGAAGCCCATAGTTCTCGATATTCTATTCACACGGGAGCTACCAAGATGTACTATGATTTGTGGGAGATCTATTGGTGGAATGGGATGAAGAAGCATATTGTGGGATTTGTGGTTAAGTGTCCAAATTGTCAACAAGTGAATGTTGAGCATCATAAATTAGGAGGTTTTTCCCAAGACATTGGTATTCCTACTTGGAAGTGGGAAAATGTGAATATGAACTTCACAGTAAGGTTACCACGTACTTGGCGACAACATGACTTGATTTGGGTAATAGTAGATCGGACAACGAAGTCAACTCATTTTATCCCATCAAGGTTTCTTATTCAGATGAAGATTATGCTAAATTTTATTTGACAGACATGGAAAGGCTGCATTGAGTGCCCTTGTCCATTATTTCCAATCGTGGTACTTAACTCACTTCTCAGCTTTGGAAGTCTTTCTAAAATGGTCTTGGTACTCGTGTTAAGCCTAGTATGACCTTTTATCCCCAAACCAATGGGCAAGCGGAGCGTACTATCCAAACTTTGGAAGACATGTTGAGGGCTTGTGTGATTGATTTTATGGGTAATTGGGATGACCATTTGCCATTGATTGAGTTTTCCTATAATAATAGCTATCACTCGAGTATTGATACGGCTCCATTTGAGGCATTATATGGTAGGAGGTGTAGATCTCCTATAGGATGGTTTGAGGTGGGTAAAATTTCCCTAATAGGTTCCGAGTTGGTACCTGAGGCCATAGAGAAAGTTTGACTTATTAGAGAAAGGTTGAAAATGATCCAAAGTCGATAAAATCATATGCCGATGTTAGAAGAAGAGATCTTGAGTTTGATGTTCATGATTAGGTTTACTTCAAAATCTCACCCATGAAGGGAGTAATGCGGTTTGGTAAGAAAGGAAGCTTAGTCCCCGTTTTGTAGGCCCATATCATATTTGAGGCGTGCTGGTAAGGTTGCATATGAACTTGATTTGCCAAATGAGTTGGCATCAGTGGATCTAGTTTTTCATCTCTCCATGTTGAAGAAATGTGTTGGTGATCTGACGTCTATAGTTTCCTTAGAGGGTTTGGAAGTTAAAGAGAATCTTTCTGATGAAGAGGTTTCGATTGAGATTTTACACCAGCAAGTCAAGAAGTTGAGAAACAAGGAAGTTGCTTCCGTGAAAGTGTAATGGAGGAATCATCTAGTTGATGGTGCTACATGGGAGGCCGAGGCCGATATGATGTCCCGATAGCCTCATCTCTTTCCTTCTACTCTTACTCTAGCTTGAGGTAATGAGTTCCTCGTTTGTTCCTTGTTTTGGAGTCAAGTGTTTCCATGATTTCCTTAATTATGCATGTTCATGAAAAAGATTAAGTTTTGAAAGAAATGACTTATATGATTTATTTTCCTCATGTTGTTGTGCATTGAGTATAAGTTTCCTACAGACTTCATGAGATGATTGTGGAACATGTATTAAATATACTCTTTGAGAATGAATTTCATAAAGGCTCCATGAGAGGATGTTGAACATGCTTTTATCTTGGAGAAGGTAGTTCCTTCATTGAACACGATTGATTTTTGAAGTTTCATGCATATTGGGTTGCTAGATGTAGTTCCTACTTCCTTATGATGCATTGAGTATGTATTAGCTTGGACTTGATGTTTCCTCCTTGATTTTGTGCATTTTGATGAGTTGCAGGCATGATGAGCTGCTAGTCTTGAGTCTTTTCATTCAAGGTATTCCTAGAATCTCATTCGAGAAATGATCCCAAGGGGGAGATATTGTAACACCCCGTATCCGAAAAAGGGAAATGAATCAATGTAGCGACTCGAAAAATGCTAGGATAAACTAGAGCCTTAACGTAGGGGTTAACGTCAAGAGTTAAGGGAAAGGGCTTAAGGTTTTTGGTGTAGGTGATGGTAAGGGGCCAAGGCTGCCTAAAAACTAGGCCTAGCCACTGCCTCACATCACCACGAGGGTCTTCATAACCCGTAGTGGCCACCATAAGCCGTGGTGCCACTCGTGGTTGCAAGGCAGTGTGCCCTAGTTGATGCCAAGTCAAGGTTCCCCTTCACGAGCCACTTCAGGACTCATGGTCATGACCATGGGCCATGGGAAGGCTCGTGGGATTGCCTTAGCTTGGTAGGGATGTTGTATAGTTGAGGAGCTACTGGTCAAGAGACCACGGGCACCACCACGGGCCGTGGTGCCCTTGACGAGGCGTGAAGAGGAAGGTGGAGGTGACTTGGTGTCAATGCTCCAAGGCCTTGCATCCATGAGTCTAAGGGTAGACCACGACCTCCACCACGACTCGTGGTGTTGACCACAGGTCGTGGGAGGTTTCGTGATCATGCCTTGGCCTCATCAAGGCTTGGCATGTGAAATGGAGCTACTGCCTAGAGGACCACATAGGCCACCACGGGTCGTGGTCCCCTTCACAGACTATCCAAGTGGCCGTGGTGCTTGGAAGGGGCTGCCCAGTGATGTCCTTTTTGGTAATTTCGTATTTAAGTTGTAATGTTGTGGGATCGTTTTAAACAGTTATATATCACACACATATATATACATAGTTTTAAGTCTTTTAACACCTATTTTACCCCATTAAAAAAAACACCCAAATCAAAACCACGAAGTTCTTCCTCTTTAAATATTTCTCTGTCTAACTCAAGAAAGAAGAAGAAGTGGGAGCTAGGGTTTGGATTCAAGGCGTTTCTTCATCAAATTTCTTGGAGAATCTTAAGCAAGGTATGGTTATCCTTCATCTAGGGGTAGCTTTCACCCCTAGAGTCCATTCAAAGTAAATATTCAGAGTTTTCAAGTTCATGAAAAACCTAGGGTTTTACTCAATCTCATGGGATCCTTCTTCAAACGAATTCAAATGGTTACTAATGTCATATTATGATTATATTGGTGTTTAATTGATTATTTATGATGAAAACACTCTATGAACCCATGATTTCTCTCAATTCCTAAATTGTGCCTTTATGAAGTGGGTTTGTTGATTATGAAAGATTATGATTGAAATATGTCTAAATTGCTTTAGGTTATTGAATTGTATCATTATCTATGCCTTAATTATGGTAAATTGTTGGTGTGTTAATGATTTGAGATTCATGGCCTTGATGGCAAGTTATGCCTAATTTATATATTGAAGTAGAATGTGCTTGACTATTGATCCACTTGAAAGGTGGAGGTGTTTATATAACAACTCGTAAAATGATAGGTTAAACTAGAGCCTAAACATGGGGGTTAACGTCGAGAGTTAAAGGCAAAGGCTAAGGGTTTTGGGTGTAGGCCATGTTTTGGAAACCTAGGCTACCTAAAACTTAGCCTAGCTACTACCTTCCTAGACCACGAGGGTCTTCAGGACTCGTGGTGGTCAACACGAGCCGTGGTGCCACCCGCAGTTGGCTAGGCAGTAAGCCCTAGAAAGGTTCCAAGCCAAGTCTTCCCTTCATGAGCCACTTCACGACTCATGGTCATGACCATGGGCCATGGGCCATGGGAAGGCTCCTGGGGTTGCCTTAACTTGATGAGGGTTGTGTCTTGTTGAAGAGGCTACTTCCTCAAAGACCACAGGCACCACCACGAGTTGTGGTACCCTAGACGGTTCGTCAAAATGGGCGTGAAGCTCACTTAGGCTCAAGGGAGGCGAGGCAACTTTGCGTAGCTACTGCCTCTATGATCACAAACATCACCATGACTCGTGTTCTTGACCACGAATCGTGGGAGCTTCCGTGGTCTTGCCTTAGGACCTTGAGGTCTTGGAAAGGTCGGGAGGCACACTGCCTAGGGTACCACGGGCACCACCACGAGTCGTGGTGCCCTTTACGACCCGTCAAAGTGGGGATGGTCCCTGACATGGCTGCCCCAACTAGGGAGATTTACGTATTTTCCTTTTATTTAATTATTAAGTGGGGTTGATTTGAAATGGTTTATATCACTAGTATATATAGTTTTAAGTCCTAAAATAAGTCATTAACTCCTTATTTCTCTAAAACCTTAAAGAAGTTCTTTCTTTCAAAAATTATTTCTCTAAACTCAAGGAAGAAGAAGGAAGCCATTGAAGCTAGGGTTGGTGGATTCCAAGGTGTTTCTTCCTCAAATTTCGTCGGGAATCTATAGCAAGGTATGGTAGTCTTGATCCTTGTCTAACTTTTCATTCAAGGAGCCAATTCAAATGTGATTTCAAAGTATGAAAAACCTAGGGTTTTACTCAATATCATGGGTTCTTTCATCAAACATTTTCAAATAGTTTCTAATGACAAATAATAATTGTATTGGTGTTTAATTGATGATTTATGATGAAAATACTCTATGAACCCATGATTTCTCTTAATTCCTAAATTGTGCCTTATGAAGTGGGTTTGTTGATTATGAATGCTTATGAATGGAGTTTGTCTAAATTGCTTTGGGTTATTGAGTTGTATCATTATATATGCCTTAATTATGGTTAATTGTTGGTGAGTTGATGATTTGTGATCATGGCCTTGAAAGGGTAAGTATGACCTAATTACATGTAAAAGTAGAATTGTGTGAGAGATGTTGATCCACTTGAAAGGTGGAGGTGTTTAATTACTATGTATGATTATGATGTGAAAAATATGCATGTCATTTCAATAATAGAATGATGATCATGTATAGAATGTAATTGTGTTTTTGTTGATAGTATATTCTCAATTGACACTCATGAATGATGATGATAGAATGTGAAGGATTTCTATAGTGAATGTTGAATCTAGAATTGGTAGGCTCATGCATCATTTTCTTGTATAATGAATGGGTCTTGACTTGATGAATATGAATTGATAGACTATGGCATTTCTTTAATATATGCGTAATGAATGTGTCTTGACTTGATGGACATGAATCGATAGGCTTAAGGCTTTCCTTTCATAAATGATCTAATGTAATTAAGACTCTAGAATCGATAGGATATTGGCCTTCGTTTCTTAACTAGTCAATGTACCATGAATCGATAGGCTTATGTTATTCCTTTCATGAATATTTGCATGTAATGAGGAACCATGAATAGATAGGCTTATGGCATTCCTTTCATGAGGACTCTAGAGCTATCCTTGAATGTACCGTGGATCGATAGGCTTATAGCATTCCCTCCTTGTGTAATGATGTAACTTGGGTTGATAAGCCAGTGGTATTCCTCCTTAGTACATTAATGTAATGTGAATCAAATAATCTATGGGAATGTAGCCTAAGCACCTAGTGGATATGGTTAGATGGAAACTCTCCCAATGTTAGGTTAGAGTTCCAAGGAACATCTTCTTATCCCATAACTATGTGCCCACATAGGATATTAGCTAGTGGATTGTATCCAAAGTTAATGTTAATAGTCTACCTTAGGCAAGTAGACCACCTCTTTACGGTGTGGGGCCATACGACACCCAATTCCATGATCTAGCTCTCATGGTCTATGTCGGTTAAACGCGTATTCCCATCATGTGAGATATGCATTATGGTTTCTTGAGGATTTCTACAAAGTGTGGGTAGTAGTGTGGGATGCTATCCATGCAATGCACAAGTAGACTTTGAGAGGGTCATAGTGAGTTCTCTAAGCCTTAATGGCTAATGTATGAATGTGTCCTAAATGAAGTTAATGAAGAAGGTAGACTTATATGCTTAAATGTAAAGATGCATGCTATACTTAGATTGAATTATGAGTTACTTCCTGGTCATGACTTATTGTAAATGAATGTGCCTTGTCTATGGTGACTTGAAAGGAGTACTTAGTGTGAGTAGTAGTATGGGATGCTACTTGCACATTGCACAAGTATGACTTAGAGTTGTCTTAGATGTTGGTCCTAATGTCATGATGTGAATCATGTGATGTTTATGTCTCTTATATGCTTTATTGTGTATAGGTGGAGAGAATGAATTGTAAGTTCACTTTTGGTGACCTTAAGGTGGTGCCTTAGTATGGGTGGTGGTATGGGACGCTACTCATTCATTGCACAAGGTATAGCTGGAGGGTTACTTGAGGTTAAGGCTTAATATGAAGGTAAATTTTTATCTGTTGAATATGTTCAAATGTAAAATATGACTTGAATGTTGGTTGTGACTTATATTATGCCTCTTTTATCAATGTTCATGAAGTTTTACCAAATGGCATAAAAGCATGACCTTCAAACCAAAATGTTAGTTTTAAGCATGTTTTTGCATGGCTATTATACTTGGTACTTAATTGTGCTAACCCATTTTTCTTCATGTTTTTACTACAAGTGTAGGTTCCGGCAAGTGATTGCATACTCTCTAGTGAAGCTTGGATTAGAGTTCTCCAATACATTTTGGGAATGTCCTCATAGATTGAGGACAAGGACTTTTAATGTTTCTAGTTCTTTCATGTTTTAAGACTATTGTTAAGACATTCAAATGTAAAGGGCCGTGACCCTATCTTGTTTAAAGTTTTGTCTAAGATGGCCATGTGAGACTTTAGTATTCCGCTGCTTTATAAATGTCTTTCGATTGTTGGATTTATAAAAGAAAAGTTTTAAATTCCGCACTATTTCTATATATCGAATGTTTTGAATGCTAAGAGGCTTGTATGAGACCTCTTCGAGGTCGAGTACGCCCTGTCGCATCCGGGTCTAGACTCGGGTCGTGACAAACTTATATCAGAGCACCAGATTTAGGGAATGGTTTTTAGGGTTGATGTCTCACAAGCCACATCTATTAGAGTCTTGTTCATCGGTGTGAGTCGTGAAATATCTATGAGCAAGAGGCTATAGGACGTCATAAAGTTACACTTCTTTCATTATTCTTGAAGTCGTGCCTTAAAGTTTAGGTCTATAGATGTTCGTTTCCTAATCCTTCTCTTGTGCTTATAGGATATTAATATGTCATGACCCGAGTCTAGACCCCAGATGCAACACAACGTATTTGACCTCGAAGGGGTCTCATACAAGCCTCTAGCATCATCATTACATAAGACATAGAAAATAATGTGGAAAAATTTAAAACTTTTACAATAGAATTTTAACTTCACTTTTCATAAAAGAAAATCATAGGAAATCTAGACCGTCTCATACACCATGTAAAACATAGGAATACAAAGTTTTGGGACTTAACCCTTTACATCAACAAAAGTCTCAATATACGAGATACAAAATGAATTAAGAAATAGGAAATCCTGTCCTCGAACTTGAGGACTTACCACAACTTGGAGATAAACAATCCAAGTCTTCTTCAAAAGTAGAGTGAAAGTCACCTAGCCGGAACCTACACTAATTAAGATGTAGAAGGCAGAAGGGGTTAGCACAAAATTGTACCACATATGGAAACATGCAGAAAATCTTTGAAATATGATAAAAGGGACATTTTAATTGAAAAGAATGCATTTATCAAGTTTGAAAACCAACATCCATTTTCAATCTCAAAGACAAGTCATAATCACATTTATATTCATAACATAGTAACATCAACACCTTAGCAACCCCTAAGGAACACTTGTGCAATGTATGGTTGGCATCCCATAATACCAACCATACCAAGTACTCCTTTGAAACTACCTTGGTCATACATATCACCTTTGGACCTCATCATAATCATAGTCATCAACAAGGAACTAGTCATGTACATTACTTGAACATAAGGAAAGTCATTCATATAAACTATCCATTCAACATACATGCTTACATTCATATTTCATCATAACATAGAAGAACATTCCCATAATATCCTACTAAGTCTACTTGTGCAATGTGGATGTTAAGTCCCATAACCCCACTCCTACTAAGTAAACTCACCAAGAAGTTATAGTTTAGTTCATGTCTCATTCATTATCTTGTCATATAGGAAAGAATAGCCATAACTGACATAGACCATGTGAGCTATATGGAATCCAGTGTCGTGTAACCCACACCGAAATTAGGTGTCCTACTTGCCTAAGGTAGAACTAACATGTTTAGCCTTAAGGTGGATCCACTAGCTAAAGTCCTATGTTGGCACATAGTTATGGGATAGGGAGATTGCTTCTAGAAACCCGCCCTATTGCATTGGCGTAGGGGTTTCCATCTCATGAGTTCACTTGGATGACCCAACCTATTGCATTGGCGTAAGGGGCGTTACCTCATTGTCCATTTCCACTCGGTGCTAAGCATTATTTCCCAAATTATACATAATTAGTCTTAAATTGCATTTACATGTGTGAAGGAGTGCTCTACCCTTCATTCAATGCAATTCATCATAATAGCTCATAGATTCATTCAAGGTGAAAATGCCCTTTCAAGGTTAGAATCAACATTAACATGTGAGTAGAAATTTCACATTACATTCATAGTGTTTTCATGAGAAATAGCCTTTCAATCAAACAACAATTTTATCACCATCCTAGACAAGTCATACATGAATATGTGTATAGGGTAAGGGTAGAATTGACCTTTCCATAATACCTCAATTTACACAATGGTGATAAGATCTTTACCTTTCAAGTGAATATTATAAATTCACATACACCTTCCATCATTCATGAACAAACCTTCACAATTTACCCCCTTCAAGGGTCATGAACCAAGTCTCACAATCACACTCAGAAAATACTACTTTAAGCATAAATAAAACAAGATTGAATAACAACCTCAACATAGATACAATTCATAGTCTTCACCTTGCATTAATAAACCCATCACAATTCATGAAATTGGGGTCATGGGGTAACACATGGGTTCATGGGGAAATTTACAATAAAAATCACCATTAAACATCAAATCATCCATAATATAATGCAATTAACATAATAAAATCATTTTTAGGAAGAACCCATGGCTAGAATAGAAACCCTAGTTTTTGAACAATATACCAATTTCGAAATGAGAGTTTGAAGGGCTTCATGGAGAAACGTGTTCCATGAATCAAGGTTCCCATACCTTAATTGAAGCTTTGCCCACGAATTGGAGTTGAGAAGATTGATTCTTGAGCCCTAACCTTCAAGTTCTTGGTGTTCTTCAATGGAGGAACTTCTAGAGAGAGAAATATTGAGAGGAGAGGATTTTGGAGAAATATTTGGGTGTTTGAGTTTATGACTTGAAAATGGATGAAATTGACTTTAAAACAATATATAAACCACCCCCTAAAATACCCAAAACACCCCCCCTCCCACTTAATTGGACTAAAATAGGAAAAGACTTGTTTAACCCTCATTTTAAACTCACGCCCAGGCACCAAGGCCACCTTCAGGACCCGTGGTAAGGACCACGACCCATGGTCCTGTCCGTGAAGGTGAGGCAGTGGCCTCCATTTTTGTGTCAAATCGCCCAAGTCATTTCCACGGGCCTCTTCACGACTCGTGAAGTGGACCACGACATGTGGTCATGCCTGTGGAGTTGAGGCAGTGACTTTGCCATTTGGGGACATTTGACTATTTGCCTAAGGCAACTTCAGGAGAGCCTTCTTTAGTCGTGGTCAAGACCATGGACCGTGGTGATGGCCGTGAAGTTGAGGCAATAGCTAGGGAGTTTGGTGGCCAAACTTTCATGGCCAAGGAAAGACTACACCCACCTTCACGAGCCGTAGTGAGGACCACGATTCGTGGTCCTTCTCATGAAGGTTGAGGCAGTAGCTAATGGTTAGGAGCAGCCTTGGCCTTTTGGCTTTTGTCTTGGCCCCTTGGCCATGGCACTTGCCTCATGGCCTTGACCCCTATAACTCACATTTCAAGACGTTCATCCTTACGTTTAGGCTTTAGTTCAACCTATCATTTTTTGGAGTGTTACATTATCTCCCCCTTTGGAACATTCGTCCTCGAATGGTGATCTAGACACCCTACGGAAGTAAAGACTCAAGACTAGCAGCCCAACAAATATGCAACATCAAAACAATGCACAATTCATAGGAGGAAACATCAACTCTGTCTCAAGACATAAACAATGCAATTACAAGGAAGTAGGAACTTCATCCACAACCCAACATGCACAAAACTTCGTCATTTCATATCATTTTAGGAGGAACTACCTTCTCCAACTCAAACAAGCTCAACACAATTAATAAAGAGCCATTAAGCCATATCATCACAAGTATAGCAAAATATGTTCTTTATTTCACCTCATGAAGTCAAATATGCAATTATCATACTAAAGTGCAAACCAACATGAGGAACATATAAATCATGAAAACTCAATATATACTAAACATGAATTCTCACAATAACATGCACAACATAAGGAAATCATAAAGAAAACTCATAGCACAATGACTTCCAAAACACCAAACTCAAAAAACTCATTACCTCAAGTAGGGATAGAAGTAGAAGGAAAAAGATGAGGATAGCGGGACTTCATGTCGTCCTCGGCCTCCCATGTAGCACCCTCAACTAAGTGATTCCTCCATAAGATCTTAACGGAAACTAGTTATTTGTTCCTTAACTTCTTAACTTGCCAGTCCAAAATCTCAATCAGAACTTCTTTACATGAAAGGTTCTCATAAACTCCTAAACCCTCTAAAGGAAGTATGGATACCGGATCACCAATTCACTTCTTAAGCATGGAAACATGAAACACCGGGTGAACCCGAACTTCCTTAACTTCTTAACTTGCCAGTCCAAAATCTCAATCAGAACTTCTTTACATGAAAGGTTCTCATAAACTCCTAAACCCTCTAAAGGAAGTATGGATACCGGATCACCAATTCACTTCTTAAGCATGGAAACATGAAACACCGGGTGAACCCGAACCAACTCACTTGGCAAGTCCAATTCATATGCAACTTTCCCAACACGTTTCAAGATTTGATATGGGCCCACATACCGGGGACTAAGTTTCCCCTTCTTGTTAAACCTCATCACACCTTTCATAGGTGAGATTTTCAAGTAGACCCAATCACCAACCTCAAATTCAAGATCCCTTCTTCTATTGTCGGCATAGGACTTTTGCCGACTTTAGACTGTCTTCAACCTCTCTCTAATGATTCAAACTTTTTCAATGGCATCATAGACTAGTTCGGGACCAATTAGATCAAACTCACCTACTTCAAAGCAACCCACCAGAGATCTACATCTCCTACCATATAGTGCTTCAAACGGAGCCATGACAATGCTTGAGTGGTAGCTATTGTTGTAGGCAAATTCTATCAAGGGAAGATAATCGTCCCAATTACCCTTGAAGTCAATCACACACACCCTCAACATGTCCTCTAAGGTTTGAATGGTGCATTCGGCTTGACCATCCGTTTGAGGGTGGAAAGAGATACTAAGTTTAACATTTGTACTAAGTCATTGTTGAAAAGCCTTCCAAAAATGTGAAGTAAATTGAGCACCCCAGTCCGATATAATGGACAAAGAAACCCCATGCAACTTCACTACCTCCTTGATATACAACTTAGCATAATCTTCCACCGAAAAGTTAACCTTGACGGGAATGAAATGGGCTGATTTAGTCATCCTATCAACAATGACCCAAATAGAATCAAGTTGCCTCCGAGTACGAGGTAAACCCACAACAAAATCCATATTCACCTCCTCCCACTTCCAAGTGGGAATATTTATATCTTGGAGCAAACCTCTCGGTTTTAAGTGTTCGGCCTTGACTTGTTGGCAATTTGGACATTTGGCTACAAAACCCGCTATATCTTTTTTCATACCATTCCACCAATAGACTTCCCGTAGGTCACGGTACATCTTGGTGGCTCCTGAACAAATAGAATATCGTGAACCATGAGCATCTTCTAGAATTTTCTCCCTCAACCCATCAACATCCGGAACACACAACCTACCTTGGTACCTATGCACCCCATCTCCCCCTTGGGAGAAAACCTCAACGGACTTGTCGAGAACCGATTCTTTCAATTCCATCAAAATAAGATCAAGGTTGCTTGAACTTCACATCAACAAAAAATGGAATCCAGTAGTTGGTCACCTAACCGGGCCAACCTATGCACATCACGAACCAATTCCTTTTTCTCATCTTCTACATTAGTCACACTGCCCATGGACAATCTACTTAGGGCATCCGCTACCACATTAACTTTTTCGGGTTGGTATAGGACACTCATGTCATAATCTTTCAAAAGCTCTAACCACCTCCTTTGTCGGAGATTTAATTTTTTTTGGCTAAACACATATTGAAGACTCTTGTGGTCGGTAAACACATCTGCATGTACCTCATAGAGATAGTGTCTCCATATTTTCAAAGCAAACACTACTGCCGCTAGTTCGAGGTCATGAGTCGGGTAATTCTTCTCATGGATCTTGAGTTGGCTCGAAGCATAGGCAATCACCTTACTGTGTTGCATGAGAAGACACCCCAACCCTACTCTCGAAGCATCACACTAAACTACGAATCCATCGATACCCTCCGGTAAGGTCAACACCAAAGCCGAGGTGAGTGTATCCTTCAATTCTTGGAAGATCTTCTCACAAGCCTCCGACCACTCAAATTTGGACTTCTTTTGGGTCAAGGTCGTTAATGGAGAAATGATAGATGATAAGCCCTCAACAAATCTCCTATAATACCCAGCCAAACCCAAAACACTTCTAATATCGGTAGGACTTAGGGGACTAGGCCAACTCTTGACTGCGTTCGTCTTCTTAGGATCAACCTCTATTCCCATGCCCGATACAGTATGCCCAAGGAAATCAACTGACCTTAGCCAAAACTCACACTTACTAAACTTAGCATACAATCGGTGGTCCTTAAAGATTTGCAATACCATCCTCAAATGGCCCTTATGTTCGCCTTCACTCCTTGAATAGATCAATATGTTATCAATAAAGATAATCACAAACGAATCAAGATATTGTTTAAACACCCTATTCATTAGGTCCATGAATGCCGCCAAAGCATTTGTTAACCCAAAAGACATAAATCCAAATTCGTAGTGACCGTACCGGGTCCTAAAGGCCGTCTTAGGAATATCATACCCTCTTACCCTTAGTTGATGGTAACCCGAACGAAGCTCTATTTTGGAGAAAACGGTAACCCCTTGGATTTGATCAAACAAATCATCAATCCTAGGAAGTGGGTACTTATTCTTTATAGTGACCTTGTTCAATTGACGGTAATCAATACACATCCTAAGGGACCCATCTTTTCTTTTTCACAAATAATATCGGAGCACCCCATGGAGATATGCTTGGTTGAATAAAACTCTTATATAGTAAATCCTTGAGTTGTGCCTTCAATTCCTTCAATTCGGTCGGAGCCATCCGGTAAGGGAGAATGTATATGGGTTTTGTATCGGGCATAAGATCAATGCCAAAGTCTATTTCCCGTTCGGGAGGAATACCGAGCAAGTCATCGAGGAAGACTTTTGGAAACTCTCTCACTACAGGGACCAACTCCAAAGAAAGAGTCTCGGACTCAATGTCCATGACCCTAACAATGTGATACATACACCCCTTTGAGATCATTTCTCAAGCTTTTAGACATGAAATGAAATGACCTCTAGGGATAGAATTTCCCCTCTTCCATTCTAAAATGGGTTCATTTGGAAATTGAAACTTTACTACCCGAATTCTACAATCAATGGAAACAAAACAAGCATGAAGACAATCCATCCCCAAGATAACATCAAAGTCCAACATATCTAATTCTACCAAGTCAACCAATGTGACTTTATGAGACAATGAAATGGGACAACTCCTATATACTCTTTTAGCTACAACGGAGTCATCCACCGAGGTAGAAACTGAAAAGGGTTCTTTTAAGACATCGGGGAGTACATCAAATTTCATAGCCACAAATGGAGTAACAAAAGATAAAGTGGCACCGGGGTCTAATAATGCATAAACATCAATAGAAAATACTTGCAACATACCAGTAACTACGTCCGGAGAAACCTCTTGATCACTTCTGGATTGGAGGGCATAGAAGTGGTTCTTCTTGGGAGCATCGAAATTGGAACCACTTAGAGGAGCTTGATTACCTTCTCTTCCCTTGGCCGCACGAGTTGGATAATCTTTCAATTTATGTCCACTTTTGCCATATCCATAGCATACACCTATACCGGCAAAACATTTCCCCTCATGCTTCTTACCACACTTGGCATATGTAGGCCTCTCCATGGAATATCCACCCCTATTGCCTCCTTGAGGCTTAGGGTTCGACACCCTATCTTTGTTAGGCTTTGGAGCATTGGAGGAACTTTGATTGGAGAACCTCTTCTTAAACCTTGGTCCACTTTGACCTTCGAACTTGTTCTTAGAAGAATTTCCATCATCGGGCCTTGCCCTCTTCATCTCTCTACTCTTCTTCCTAAGCCTTGTCTCCTCAACTTTTTGAGCATAAACCATGAACCTTGAAATATCCATGTTGTCATGGAGCATTAACGCACGACACTCTTCTCCAATAGCATAGGACACACCGGTGACAAAGCGACTCATTTCATCCCTTGGGTTGGAAACCAAAGATGGGGCATATTTGGACAGCGTATTTGACCCCGAAGGGGTCTGATACAAGCCTTACATAAGACATATAAAATAATGCGGAAAAATTTAAAACTTTTACAATAGAAGTTCAACTTCACATTTCATAAAATAAAATCATAGGAAATCTAAACTTTATCTCATATACCATCTAAAACATAGGAATACAAAGTTTTGGGACTTAGCCCTTTACATAAACAAAAGTCTCAATATATGAGATACAAAATGAATTAAGAAATAGGAAATCCCGTCCTCGAAATTGAGGACTCACCACAACTTGGAGATAAACAATCCAAGTCTTCTTCAAAAGGAGAGTGAAAGTCACCTAGCCGGAACCTACACTCATTAAGATGTAGAAGGCAGAAGGGGTTGTTAGCACAAAATTGTACCAAGTATGGAAACATGCAGAAAATCCTTGAATTATGATAAAAAGGACATTTTAATTGAAAAGAATGCATTTATCAAGTTTGGAAACCAACATACATTTTCAATCTCAAAGACAAGTCCTAATCACATTTATATTCATAACATAGTAACATCAACACCTTAGAAACCCCTAACTAACACTTGTGCAATGTATGGTTGGCATCCCATAATACCAACCATACCAAGTACTTCGTTGAAGCTACCTTGGTCATACATATTACCTTTGGACATCATCATCAATAGTCATCAACAAGGAACTAGTCATGTACATTACTTGAGCATAAGGAAAGTAATTCATATCAACTATTCATTAAACATACATGCATACATTCATATCTCATCATAACATTAAAGAACCATCCCATAACATCCTACTAAGTCTACTTGTGCAATGTGGAAGTGAAGTCCCATAACCCCACTCCTACTAAGTAAACTCACCAAGAAGTCATAGTTTAGTTCATGTCTCATTCATTATCTTGTCATATAGGGAAGAATAACCATAACCGACATAGACCATGTGAGCTACATGGAATCCAATGTCGTGTAACCCCACATCGAAAGAAGGTGTCCTACTTTCTTAAGGTAGAACTAACATGTTTAGCCTTAAGGTGGATCTACTAGCTAAAGTCCTATGTTAGCACATAGTTATGGGATAGGGAGATTGCTTCTAGAAACCCGCCCTATTGCATTGGCGGAGGGGTTTCCATCTCATGAGTTCACCTGGATGACCCAACCTATTGAATTGGCAGAAGGGCCTTTACCTCATTGTCCATCTCCACTCGGTGCTAAGCATTATTTCCCAAATTATACATAATTAGTCTTAAATTGCATTTACATGTGTGAAGGAGTGCTCTACCCTTCATATAATACAATTCATCATAATATCTCATAGATTTATTAAAGGTGAGAATGTACTTTCAATCTTAGAATCAACATTAACATGTGAGTAGAACTTTCACATTACATTAATAGTGTTTTCATTAGAAATAGGCTTTTAATCAAATAACAATGTTATCACCATCCTAGACAAGTCATACATGAATATATGTATAGGGTAATGGGAAAATTGACCTTTCCATAATACCTCAATTTACACAATGGTGATAAGATCTTTACCTTCCAAGTGAATTATAAGTTCACATACAACTTCCATCATTCATGAACAAACCTTTACAATTTACCCCTTCAAGGGTCATGAACCAAGTCTCACAATCACAAAGAGAAAATTCTACTTTAAGCATGAATAAAACAAGATTCAATAACAACCTCAACCTAGATACAATTCATAGTCTTCACCTTGCATCAATAAACCCATCACAATTCATGGAATTGGCGTCATAGGGTAACACATGGGTTCATGGGAAAATTTACAATAACAATAACCATAAAACATCAAATCATCCATAATATAATGCAATTAACATAATAAAATCGTTTTTAGGAAGAACCCATGGTTAGAATAGAAACCCTAGTTTTTGAACAATATACCAATTTTGAAATTAGAGTTTGAAGGGCTTCATGGAGAAAAGTTTTCCATGAATCAAGTTTACCATACCTTAATTGAAGCTTTCCCCAAGAATTAGAGTTGAGAAGATTGATTCTTGAGCCCTAACCTTCAAGTTCTTGGTGTTCTTCAATGGAGGAACATCTAGAGAGAGAAATATTGAGAGGAGAGGAATTTGGGGAAATATTTTGGGTGTTTGAGTTTATGATTTGGAAATTGTTGAAATTGACTTTAAAACAATATATAAAGCACCCCCTAAAATACCCAAAACACCCCCACTTAATTGGACTAAAATAGGAAAAGACTTGTTTAACCCTCATTTAAAACTTACGCCCAGGCACCAAGTCCACCTTCACGAGCCGTGGTAAGGACCACGACCCGTGTTCCTGCCCATGAAGGTGAGGTTGTGGCCTCCATTTTTGTGTAAAAGTTCAATCACCAAAGTCATCTCCACGGGCCTGTTCACGACTCGTGAAGTGGACCATTGCATGTGGTCATGCCCGTGGAATTGAGGTAGTGACTTTTCCATTTGGGGGCATTTGGATATTTACCTAAGGCAACTTCATGAGAGCCTCCCTTAGTCATGGTCAAGACCACGGACCGTGGTGATGGTCGTGAAGTTGAGGCAGTAGCTAGGGAGTTTGGTAGCCAAACTTTCATGGCTAAGGCAAGACTACACCCACCTTCACGAGCCGTGTTGAGGACCACGACTCGTGGTCCTTCTTGTGAAGGGTCAGGCAGTAGGTAATGGCTAGGGGCAGCCTTGGCCTTTTGGCTTTGGCTTGGCCCCTTGGCTATGGCACTTGCCTCATGGCCTTGACCCCTACAACTCACATTTCAAGACGTTCATCCCTACGTTTAGGCTCTATTTCAACCTATCATTTTCCATAGTGTTACAAAATACTAGAAGGATGCCCGCAAGGAGAGTGGAAGAGAAGAATGTGAATGATGGAGTTCCTCCCCAAGGTCCTCAAGGTGACCAAGTTCCTCAAGAGAATGAAGTTCAGGTGGATCCCCCGACCATGACTAATAAAGAGATTAGGTCGGCTTTTCTAACCCTATCCCAAGCCATGACAGCTCAAGTTAATCAGGAAGTGGGGCCTAGGGTGAATGTTAATGAGGGAGTACCATGGCCTCAAGGTTGAGAGACTTTGTGAGGATGAATCCTTTGATATTTTTTTGGTTCTAGAGTGTGAGATAATCCCCAAGAATTCTTGGATGAAGTATATAAGATAGTCAATGCTATGGGGCTAACTTCTAGGGAGAAAGCGGAGTTGGCCTCCTATCAATTGAAAGAGGTTTCCCAAGTGTGGTTTACTCAATGGAAAAGCAATAGGCCTTTAGTTGCAGGTTCTATAGAATGGGAGGAGTTTAAGGGAGCATTCCCTGGTAGGTACTTTCCTCGTGAGAAGAGGGAGTGTAAGGTTGAGGATTTTATCAATCTTAAGCAAGGTAGCATGAGTGTGGAAGAGTACTCCTTGAAATTTACTCTCTTGTCTAAGTATCCTCTATCCTTGGTGTCTAACCTTAGGGATGAGATGAGTAGGTATGTGACGGGTATATCCGACCTAGTTGAGGAAGAGTGTCGTACGATGATGCTCCATGATGATATGAATATTTCTAGGCTTATGGTGTATGCTCAATATATTGAGTAGTCCAAACTTAAGAGGAAAAATAGGGAGTTGAGGAGGGGTAGATCCGATGAGCAAGGTCAACCTAGGTTCAAGAAGAGAGCTCAAAACCAAGATTCTTCAAGTGCTCCTAAGTTTAACCAAAAGAAGAGTGATGGATCTCAATTTTCTAAACCTCTTTGCACCACTTTTGGGAAGAGGCATCATGGGAAGTGCCTAGCCGGTACTAATGGGTTCTATGGTTGTGGAAAGCGTGATCACCAAGTGAGAAATTGTCCTACTTTTACGGCTAGAGGAAGGGAGGCCAAACAAGCTTCTTATAATGGCTCGGGTCCCAATGCTCCAAAGAAGAACCATTTTTATGCTCTTCAAGCTAACAAGGACAAATGATATAATGCGGATGAAGGTACCAATTAGTTATAGTTCCTTGTTGTTGTGATGAGGTCCTTATGTTGTTTTCATGTTAGCCTTAGTGGGGTTTTCTCCTAAGTGGGGGATGGTATGTTGAATAATAAGGTTGTTGAGAGCTTTGATATCCTTATCGCTTTCCTTGAATTCCTATTCAAGCTAGATACCAAGAGTTCCCTGTAGCTTGTGTCATGTTTTGGAGTCATGTGTGATTATCTGTTTCCATGATCTCCTTATGTTATGCATGTTTTGATGAAATTATGTTCATTTGAGAAAATGAGTTTTCATGATTATGTTCCTCATGTTAGCATGCATCTATAATTAGTTGCCTAAATGTTTCATGAGTTGACTTGTTGAACATGCTTAAATGTGTTTTTGAAAGAGTTGCATGATTGCCTAATGATGTTATGATGAGCATGATGTGATTTGGATAAGGAAGTTCCTCCAACGAAATGAGAAATGTTGATGTTATTGTGCATAATGAGTTTGTAGAATTAGTTCCTACTTTCTTGAAATGCATTGAGCTTATTGATGTGGGGTTGATGTTTCCTCCTATGATTATGCATTTATATTTATGTGCCATGCATGATGGGCTGCTAGTCTTTAGTCGTTTTTCCCTTAAAGTGTTTAAAGTATCATTCAAAGACGAATGTTCCTAAGTGGGGGATATCGTAACGACTTGGAAAATGATAGGTTAAACTAGAGCCTAAACGTGGGGGTTAACGTCGAGAGTTAAGGGCAAGGGATAAGGGTTTTGGGTGTAGTCCATGGTTTGGGAACCTAGGCTTACTAAAACTTAGCCTAGCTACTCCCTCCCTAGAGCACGAGGGTATTCACAACCTGTGGTGGTCACCACGAGCTGTGGTGCCACCCGTGGTTGGCTAGGCACTAAGCCCTAGAAAGGTGCCAAGCCAAGGCTTCCCTTCACGAGCCACTTCATGACCCGTGGTCATGACCACGGGCCGTGGGAAGGCTCGTGGGGTCGCCTTAGCTTGATGAGGATTGTGTCCTGTTGAAGAGGCTACTGCCTCAAAGACCACGGGCACCACCACGAGCCGTGTGCCCTAGACGGTCCGTCAAAATGGGCGTGAAGCTCACTTAGGCTCAAGGGAGGCAAGGGAACTTTGCCTAGATACTGCCTCCATGATCACAAGCATCACCACGACTTGTGGTCTTGACCACGGATCGTGGGAGCTTTCGTGGTCTTACCTTAGGCCCTTGAGGGCTTGGAAAGGTTGGGAGGCACACTGCCTAGGGGATCACGGGCACCACCACGAGCCGTGGTCCCCCTCACAACCCATCAAAGTGGGTGTGGTCCCTGACGGGGCTGCCCCAACTAGGGAGTTTTAAGGAATTTCCTTTTATTTAATTATTAAGTGGGGTTGATTTTAAATGGTTTATATCACTAGTATATATAGTTTTAAGTCCTAAAATAAATCATTAACTCCTTATTTCTCTAAAACCCAAAATAAGTTCTTCCTTACAAAAATTCTCTCACTAAACCCATAGAAGAATAAGGAAGCCATTGAAGCTAGGGTTGGTGGATTCCAAGGTGTTTCTTCCTCAAATTTCGTCAGGAATCTATAGCAAGGTATGGTAGTCTTGATCCTTGTCTAACTTTTCATTCAAGGAGCCAATTCAAAGGTTATTTCAAAGTATGAAAAACCTAGGGTTTTACTCAATCTCATGGGTTCTTTCATCAAGCATTTTCAAATGGTTTCTAATGACAAATTATGATTGTAATGGTGTTTAATTGATGATTTATGATGAAAATACTCTATGAACCCATGATTTCTCTCAATTCCTAAATTGTGCCTTATGAAATAGGTTGATGATTATGAAAGCTTATGAATGGAATTTGTTTAAATTGCTTTGGGTTATTCAATTGTATCATTATCTATTCCTTAATTATGGTGAATTGTTGGTGAGTTGATCATTTGTGATCATGGCCTTGAAAGGGCAAGTATGACCTAATTACATGTTGAAGTAGAATTGTGTTAGAGATGTTGATCCACTTGAAAGGTGGAGGTGTTTAATTACTATGTATGATTATGATGTGAAGGATATGCATGTGATTTCAATGATAGAATGATGATCATGTATAGAATGTAATTGTGTTATTGTTGATAGTATATTCTCAATTGACACTCATGAATGATTATGATAGAATGTGAAGGATTTCTATACTGAATGTTGAATCTAGAATTGGTAGGATCATGTATCCTTTTCTTGTATAATGAATGGTTCTTGACTTGATGAATATGAATTGATAGGCTATGGCATTCGTTTCATATATGTGTAATGAATATGTCTTGACTTGATGGACATGAATCGATAGGCTTAAGGCATTCCTTTCATAAATGATCTAATGTAATGAAGATTCTAGAATCGATAGGTTAATGGCATTATTTTCTTAACGAGTCAATGTACCATGAATGGATAGGCTTAGGTATTCCTTTCATGAGTATTTGCATGTAATGAGGAACCATGAATAGATAGGCTTATGGCATTCCTTTCATGAGGACTCTAGAGCTATCATTGAATGTACCATGGATCTATAGGCTTATAGTATTCCCTCCTTGTGTAATGATGTAACTTGGGTTGATAGGACAATGACATTCCTCCCTAGTACACTAATGTAATGTGAATCAAATAATCTATGGGAATGTAGCCAAAGCACCGAGTGGATATGGTTAGATGGAAACTCTCCCAATGTAAGGTTAGAGTTCCAAGGAACATCTTCCTATCCCATAACTATGTGCCCACATAAGATATTAGACAGTTGATTCTATCCAAAGCTAATGTTATCGGTCTACCTTAGGCAAGTAGACCACCTCTTTATGGTGTAGGGTCATACGACACCGGATTCCATGATCTATCTCTCATGGTCAATGTTGGTTAAATGCTTATTCCCATCATGTGAGATGTGCATTATGGTTTCTTGAGGATTTCTACAAAGTGTGGGTAGTAGTATGAGATGCTATCCATGCATTGCAGGAGTAAGCTTTGAGAGGGTCATAGTGAGTTCTCTAAGCCTTAATGGTTAATGTATGAATGTGTCCTAAATGAAGTTAATGAAGAAGGTTGACTTATATGCTTAAATGTAAAGATGCATGCTATACTTAGATTGTATTATGAGTTACTTCCTTGTCATGACTTTTGTATATGAATGTGCCTTGTCTATGGTGACTTCAAAGGAGTACTTAGTGTGAGTAGTAGTATAGGATGCTACTTGCACATTGCACAAGTATGACTTAGAGTTGTCTTAGATGTTGGTCCTAATGTGATGATGTGACTCATGTAATGTTTATGTCTCTTATATGCTTTATTGTGTAAAGGTAGAGAGAATGAATTGTAAGTTCACTTTTGGTGACCTTAAGGTGGTGCCTTGGTGTGGTTGGTGGTATGGGATGCTACCCCTACATTGCACAAGGTATATCTTGAGGGTTACTTGAGGTGAAGGCTTAATATGAAGGTAAATGTTTATGTGTTGAATATGTTCAAATGTGAAATATGACTTGAATGTTGGTTGTGACTTATATTATGCCTCTTTTATCAATCTTCATGAAGTTTTACCAAATGGCATAAAAGCATGACCTTCAAACAAAAAAGTCCGTTTAGGCATGTTTTTGCATGGCTATCATACTTAGTACTTAGTTGTGCTAACCCATTCTTCTTCATGTTTTTGCTACAAGTGTAGGTTCCGGCAAGTGATTATATTCTCTCTAGTAAAACTTGGATTAGAGTTCTCCAAGTCATTTTGGGTATTTCCTCATAGATCGAGGACAAGGACTTTTAATGTTTCTACTTCTTTCATGTTTTAAGACTATTGTTAAGTCATTCGACTGTTAAGGGTCGTGACCCTATCTTGTTTAAAGTTTTGTCTAAGATGGCCATGTGAGACTTTAGTATTTCGCTGCTTTATAAATGTCTTTTGATTGTTGGATTCCTAAAAGAAAAGTTTTAAATTCCGCACTATTTCTATATATCGAATGTTATGAATGCTAAGAGGCTTGTATGAGACCCCTTCGGAGTCGAGTATGCCGTGTCGCATCCGTGGTCTAGACTCGGGTCGTGAGAGTTTACTTAGTAAGTATATGAATGAGAATCTAATGAAGTTAAGGCGATCTTGTATTGAATGTATTTGTGTAGTATTGAAAGGCTAGTTCTCAATTTGACACTCATGTATGATGATGATGGAATATGAAGTGTTGTCTTCTATTTATTATATATCTTGAATTGGTAGGCTTAGGCATCCTTTTCTTGTAGAATGAATGTATCTTGACTCATGTTTTAATATCTTGAATTGGTAGACCTAATGTTGGTAGCCTTGAATGAATGAATGAATGAATGAATGAATAATGAGGTATTCTAGGTTATGTCTTGAACCGGTAGACCTAATGTTGGTAGCCCTTCGTGATGAGTCTAGGACCCAATGTGATGTTAAACCTTGAAACGGTAGACCTAATGGTGATGGCCCTTTCTTGTGTGAAATGATGAACCTTGAAACGGTAGACCTAATGGTGGTGGCCCTTTCATGTGTAATGTAATGTAAATGAAACTACTCTATGGGAATGTAGGCTAAGCACCGAAAGGATAAGGTAAGATGGAAGTTCTTCCTATGTTAGGCCGGATTTCAATGAATGTCTATCTTGTCTCTTAACTATGTGCCAACATAGGTCTAGCTAGTGGATCCACTTAAGCTAAAGTTATCGGTCTTACCTTAGGCAAGTAGACCACTTTTTTACGGTGTGGGGTTATATGACACTAGATTCCATGTATAGCTTACATGATCTATGTCGGTTAAACACTTATTCCCATCATGTGAGATATGCATTATGGTTTCTTGAGCAGTTGTATGAACTGTGGGTGGTAGTATAGGATGCCATCCATGTATTGCACGAGTAGGCTTTGAGAGGGTCATAGTGAGTTAGTTCTCTAAGTCTTAATGACTATTGTATGAAAGTCCTTTAAATGAAGTTATTGAAGAATGTTGACTCTTAAATGCTTAAGGTGATGATGCATGCTATAATTGGGTTATATTATGAGTTATTTTCACTTGTCATGCCTTATGAAATGTTATGTCTCTTATGTAAGGATATTGTGTAAAGGTGAAAAAGAATGAATGGTAAGTTCACTCTTGGTGACCTTAATGTGATGCCTTAGTGTGGATGGTGGTATGGGATGCTATCCATACATTGCACAAGGTATAGCATGAGGGTTACTTGAGGTGAAGGTCTAAGGTGAAGGTAATGGTTTACATGTTGATATTGTCCAAATGTGATATTATGACTTGTATGATGATTATACCTGTAATTGATGTCTATTATGCTATTGTTCATAATATTTATAAAAAGTGGCATAATGCATGGTTTCCAACCAAAATGTCCCTTTAAAGCATGTTTTTGCAAGGTCATCATACTTAGTACATTTTTGTGTGCTAACCCATATTTCTCTTATATTTACTACAAGTGTAGGTTCTGGCAAGTGATTGCTTCTATCTAGATTGAAGTGCTTGGATTGAGATTTTCTCCAAGGCTAAAGTGGTACGTCCTCATAGATGGAGGACAAGTGGTACGTCCTCTGATACCATTTTTCGGGGGTGCGGAATTGGCAGATGATGAATTCATATTATTAGTAGTGTGATAGGTGGTAGTGTGGTAGGTTAGAAATTTATTTTAAAGATTTTATTATCATATGCTTTTTTCATGGTAAAATGTAATAATACTTATTGTAATATACTTTTGATAGTTGTTTTAATCTGAATATTTCTTTAATATTATTTGTGATGTATTCTAGATATAACATATCTTGGGTTCTTTGGTACATATATAAATTTTCCTGCATTAATTGTTCCAATAGTTTTATATCTTCCATAGATTCTATCCAATATTGTATTATTCGTAGTTCATTTTAATCTGAATTTATTTCTAAATCATACCATTCTATTCTTTCGAGGTCTAAATCATGTAGGTCTATTTCATACCATTCTTGGTTTAATATATCTTCTGATTCGTTATCATTAAATATTTTTTCCCATATTATTCTTCTTAATTCAATTATTTCTATATTTTTAAGTATATATAAGATTAAAGTTTCGTAGTTTTTTATCATTTCATTATGCATGTATGTAGTCATGTTCATTGTTATGCAGGTTTTTTATTTTCAATTATTCCTTCCTATCATATTC
>NW_006239482.1:276188-276808 GCF_000226075.1 Solanum tuberosum
CTGGTTTGATTTCAGATTGTTGCTCCATTATCTTTTAAAATATTAGTTTTTAGTTGAGAGAGTTTTTGAAAGGGATTTTTTATATATTAGGCCTTGCCTGCCTCTTATTTTTGTATACATTCCTTTATATAGGATATTTTACAATCATGCACCACAATGCACGTGCTATCCTACTTAATAATGTGCCTAATTTTATAATATATCTACTTTCTGGCACACCATACCTTCTTATCTACTTTATAACACACCTACTTATCTAGTTTATGACACACCATACCTACTTACCTACTTTGTGACTACTTTACATCTTTTAACTATTCCTACTTTACATATGTCTACTACTATTTCTAATGAGTTAAATAAATTTATGAATTTTACATCTTTGCAATAATTTTTAATACGTAGATGACTTTAGCTTTCTTGACTTCTTATCTTGTCCATCTTCCTTTGTCTCCTTTTATCTTTCATTGTTATCTTCGTTTCTATCTTCATTATCATTCCAAGTCTACATCTGGAATTATGTTATCTTCTCCGTTGCACTTTGAACATATATGATCAGGGTATTTATGTCCAATTAACTTGCAATATCTAGTTAATAACTCTGTTGAAATAAATCCTGC
>NW_006239482.1:277458-278468 GCF_000226075.1 Solanum tuberosum
TCACTAACTTGTTTGCTTGTACCTGCACTTGTATTTAAACAAGCATTATGGGTTTTAAGGTGTTTCCCAACGTCACCTTTTATCTCTGGAATTTTAGAGTCTTCTGATCGACTTAGCTCCGCATTCTTATAGTCATGTTGCTGACTTGTGCTAGCTTTAGACTTCAGATTATCTTCATTAGTCTTTAGCTTTTGTATCTCATTGTCCATACTATCCACTTTTATGCAAAGTGTAGTAATGGCTTAGAGTATCTCTTCCATTGTATTTTCTTTGTCAGTTTGAGTAGCCTTGTCTTGATAAGTAATCTGCAATAACATTCTTGTCAGTTTTTATTACTTCAATTGTAAATGTAAAATTTAGTATATTTAATACCAATCTTCTTATTTCTTTTGTAGTTACCGAATCTTGTATCTTCCTTGTTAGCCACCATTTTACTTGTGTGTTATCTGTCCTTATAATAAATTTGTTATATACAATGTATGGTTCAAATGATAGTAAATATTTATACACTGAATATAATTCTTTCCTATTTATTTTCCATCTTATTTCTGTATTGGTAAATGTTCCTGAATAATATCTACAATGATGTTCTATTTCTTCTTTATCATATCTATATTTTAAAACTCCTCCAAAACTTTTTTCACTGGCGTCTAATTCTACTATATAAGTAAATCTTTTATTTTCATCCGGAAAATATAATTTAGATAGGTTTTTACATAATAGTTTTATTTTTTGTATTTGTGTTTGGTGTTTTTTCTCAAACTGGTATTCTACATCTTTCTTCAATTTTTGTTGTAACAGTTTTAAATTCTCTGCTAATTTTGGTATGTATTCTCTTATTCGATTTACTTGTCCTAGAAATGATTGTAATTTCTTTTTTGCATCTAGTTGTTCATTTGAGTTAATTATTTTTTGTACTATATGTGTTTGCATTTTTATTCCATTTTTATCTATTTGTATCCCTAAGAATTCTATTTGCTTTTTCATTATGTCTACTTTCTTTTTACTTA
>NW_006239482.1:278835-282242 GCF_000226075.1 Solanum tuberosum
TTTAATATTTTATTTGGTATTGGGTAATTATATGTTTTAGTTTTTGCATTTAAATTTCTATAATCAATAACCATTCTGCTTTTTCCTCTTTTTTGTTCACTATGTTTATTTACGATAAATGCCGGGCTTGTGTGCTTACTATTGCTTTCTTGTATATATCCTTTTTCTAGTAATTCATTTATATATATCTTAAATTCTGTTAAATCATTAAAATTTGGGTTATTATACTATTATTATCAAGTAGTTCAATTTTTACTTTTGTTTTATGTTTTTCCCATCCCTGTAGAGGATCTTCACTATATAATAATTCTAACTTATCTTGGTTTATTTTTACTTTATTTATAGAGAATATAATTAATTCTATCTTAGGGTCTTCTTCTTTTATGTTTTCTAATTTTTGTGTAATTTTTTCACTTCCCTTTAACCATTCTGTTGTTTTCCGTTTTTTGTTATTTACTCTTTTTGCTCCTATTTTTTGTTTACACGGTGTTGTGAACCACCAGTGTGATTTTGTTATTATATGTGGGGTATAATTTTTTCTAAAAATGGCATTCCTAATAGCATATCTTTTGTAGTCAATTCAAAATTATATATTTCCTCTATAGTTAATATCTTATCTCATATTTGTATTTTATATTCTTTGCCTTATATGTGATCATGTTTCCTTTATTATTAAATCCTGTTACTACTATCGGTGTTCTTAATTTTTCCCATTTATCTTCTGGTAAACAATTGTATTTACATATATTAGTTTCTGCTCCCGTATCTATCATTGGTGTATAATATCTGTTGTAATATCCCTCTATTATTATCTTTTGCAAGTATATATATTTTTCATATTTTTTATCCTACTAAAGTTCTTTTTATTATTACTCTTTTATTTTCATAATTTATTGTCAATTGTTTGTCTACTAGATTATATGGTCTTACTTGTTCTAGCCATTTTAATCCTAAAGTAATATTTTCATCTCCTTGATATATTTTAAATTTTATTACTATTGATACTCCTCCAATGATTATTTCCTTTTCTGTAGTTTCTTCGATATACATTAATGCTTTTGGTAGTTCGGGGCATAATTGTTCAGTAGTTATTATTTCATCTTCCGTCACTAATTCTCTTGTAATATAGTTTTCTTCTAGTCCTGTATTTATTAATATTAAATATTTTCGTTGTTCCATTACACCCATTCCTTTATAATAATATTCTCTAAATGCACATGTATATTCATCTATATAACACATATTACATATTGCTAATTTTGTCATTAGATTTCGGTTTATGATTTTTTCTTTATTTTGTTCTTCTACTTTTGTTGTCATACTACTAAATTCATTTCTTATAGCTACTTCGTATTTATATAATATTTCTATAGTTGTAGTAGCTAATTCGCCATTAGATTTTTTATTACTTCTTAAAGTTTTTAAACTTTCATCTGATAAATTTTGTAGCCATAATTTTACTGTTCCTACAAGTGTTCTTTCTATATATCCTGGTGTCTCTGTCATTACTATTTTGTTATCTATTAATTGTTTTGATATATATCCTATCCATAATTGGATTGTTTTATTTATATCTGCTACACAGTCTAAATCTAAAAAATCATGTTGTCCAGTTATTGGTTTAGGCGACCATTTTTTGTTTAATTTTTTATCCCATGTAGTTTTTCCTCTATCATATTGTTCATAGTTTTCATTATATTATTTTGGATTTAAATTTTTTGAGTTTTTTACTCCTGATGTGCTAGGTTTTTCATCTATGTCTACGTTTCTGTATTTACTTCTAAATTCTTTGTATTATCTATGTTTGCTAAAAGTTTCGTATATGTTTCGCTTGTTTCCGAATGTTGTTCTAGATCATCGTCGTTTATTTCATCAATTCTTATTTCGGGTAGATTATCTTGGCTATTTTCTCCTTTTTCTTCTATTTCGTCTTCTAATTGTAATTTTTCTTTAAATTTAATTATCTCATTTGCTAATTTTGTTTTTTGTTCTTTTTCTTTTTCTTTTTGTTTAATTTCATACATTTCTTTTAATATTGCTAGTTCTTTTTCTAGTTCTATTATTTTAGTATTTTTTACTTCTTCTAATTGTTGTATTTCCTTTTTTGCTTGTTGTTTTATTTTTTCAATTTCCGTTTTTCTATCTATTTCTTCATTTTCTTTTGTTATTCTTATCATAGCAGTTAAACTATTTTCTAGTTTTACTGTTTCTTTTTCTAATATTAAACTTAGATTTTCACGTATTTTCTTATATCTTCTTCCTAGATTAGAAAATATTATTTTTATTTTTAATCCGTCATAGTTTTCTTATGTTTTTTCATCTATTGCGTATTCTTCTTTATTCATTTATAAATTGTGTTGTAGTTTATATTCTAAACTTTCTATTTGTATTTGTAGATATATAATATTTTTCTTTGTGCTACTATATATTTCTACAAGTTCCTGCGAATATGTTATTATTAAGTCTATTTTGCCTATGTTCTAATTCTTGTCTTTTTCCTATAATTATTTCAGTAAGCTTTTCTTTATATTCTTTATTCTCGCTATTCATTGTATCTTTAAATATTGAATATATTTATATTCTATTTTAGATATACTATCTATTAATTGATCTAATTTTTCGTTATCAGTTTTTGTGATATTAAGTTGTTTATATTCCGGATATAATTTGTTTAATTTTCTTCTTATTTTTCTTAACTTTCTACTAGAATGTTTCTTCCTATGTTTCTTCTTATCCATAGTTCTGAAACCATTTTTTGGGGGTGCGGAATTGGTAGATGATGAATTCATATTATTGGTAGTGTGGTAGGTGATAGTGTGGTAGGTGAGGAATTTATTTTAAAGATTTTATTATAATATTCTTTTTTCATTGTAAAATGTAATAATACTTATTGTAATATTCTTTTGATAGTTGTTTTAATCTGAATATTTCTTTAATAATATTTGTGATGTATTCTAGATATAACATATCTTGGGTTCTTTGGTACATATATAGATTTTCCTCCATTAATTGTTCCAATAGTTTTATATCTTCCATAGATTCTATCCAATATTGTAAATATTCGTAGTTCATTTTAATCTAAATTTATTTCTAAATCATACTATTCTATTTTTTCGAATTCTAAATCATGTAGGTCTATTTCATACCATTCTTGGTTTAATATATCTTCTGATTCGTTATCATTAAATATTTTTTCCCATATTATTCATCTTAATTCAATTATTTCTATATTTTTAAGTATATATAAGATTAAAGTTTCGTAGTTTTTTATCATTACATCATTCATGTATGTAATCATGTTCGTTGTTATGCAGGTTTTTTAGTTTCAATTATTCCTTCCTATCATATTCATAATCGATTAAATTCATATTAGATTATTATGAACTAGATTATCTGTTTATCATGTT
>NW_006239482.1:287930-292614 GCF_000226075.1 Solanum tuberosum
CTCAACAGACCTTCTTACTCCTGTTTATGATCTTGTTCTACTCTAGAAACAATGTCATATGAGACTTGTGTTTTTCTTTTGAATCAATTGTAACACTTTAGAGGCTTGTACACGTGACAACCAGATTTTAGGGGTATTTTTTGAGTTGATTATAAAGTTTTCGCATTTTATTGTAATGGTTGAGGTTTAGGCTAACTTGTCTTGGTGGGATAAGACGAGTGCCATCACGTCCATTTTTGGGTCGTCACAAAATGGTATCAGAGCCCAGGTTCATAGGTCTCACGTATGTACAAGCTGAGTCTAAGTAGAGTCTCGAGGATAGGTACGGAGACGTCTATACTTATCTTCGAGAAGCTATAGTGACTTTTAAGAAAAATCTTCACTCATTGGATCTCTATCGTGCGTACTTGGTCCGGTTTTGATTCTTATCGCTTCACTTCATTCACTCTCACTTATAGTGATGACTCGTGCGTAGTTCTTCATGTGGGTAATTGGGGTGTTGTGTATGGCTTGGAGTATAGATCTGGTTTAGAAGTGATAGAGTTATTGAAAGGAGGTTTGGTCAGACTAAGAATGTTCAGCAATTTGGAGGGGTTGAATAAGATTAGTTACCCTAGTAAAGAGAATAGTACTTGTGTGGTATATACGACATTTAGAGTGGTTTAACAATTGGAAGTGAAATGATTAAAATGATAGCTAGATAATGGACATGTATCTTTGGAAACTACAATTAATAAAGTTGTCATAACAGGTATGAGTTACTTAGCGAATGGTGAGAATGATGTTGCACCAATTGAGGTTAGAATTTCTACTACGATTTTATAGAATGTGCGTATATATCAAAGAAGGCCATGAGACGACTACTACAATAGTATCGATGCTTACTCGGATAGAGTTGTGGAATATGTTACTTTTAATATTGACCTGACCTACGAAAGTATACATATAGCTTGGGCTAGATACGGAACTGATTTAGTGATATTTTACAACTACTCGATGGGTAGAAATGTGTGACCTATTTGGATATGATCTTCTCGGTAGGTGTGATATGTTCTAGTGGTGGATCTAATAATCTTTTTTTTTTGCGGTGTGATACTAGTGGTATATAAAAAAGGATACGTTGATTGTTAAGTGCAAATACTAACTACTTAAGGAGTTATCTATTGTATCACATGCTCAAATAATAAGATTTGGTGTTGGATTCATATTTGAGAAACCAACTAGCTTGTTAGTATGGATGGATATGTTAAGTATTATTTATAAGAAAACTTTTAGTGGTGGATCTTTGGTATGATATTGATGTGTTTAGGTTGTGAAATGTATCTTGAGGATTTTAAATGAGTGTTTATTTCAACGTAAGCTCCATGGAAGTGGATCGACATTAGGATGACAAGCTTATAGGTAAAGGAAGTCTCAACGAGTATACTTGTGTGAACGTAATTGAGAATTTTAGTAAGAAAGGGCGTATAAAATTGCGTTAGTCCTTTGGATTTTGAATTGGTATAGCTGGGTTTGAGGTGTCATGTTGATGACAAGGTTGACTTCGTGATGATGAAAGGGCTAACCGAGATAATGATAATAAGAGTTCGTGATGAATTGTGATTGGGATGAACTATATGATAAAGATTGTTGGTTAACTGGACTTTTGTATGGTAATGACAACTTGCGAGTATCTAATGTTATAGTTTGCTATTATTTGGTGAGTAACATTGTTGAATAGAAAGCTATAGGAGGAGAGAGCAATGATATTTACTCTAATTGTAATGGCCAATGATGTATCTTTAGAGGGGTTGAGAATTGGGTTCAGAGACATGTGGTTTCATTCATTTTGCTCTGGTCACTATAATAGTGTCATGGGTTAATCAGATTGGTTAGAATGATTGGATTAGATTTGACAAAGAAGTCTATAGGCGTTCGATTTGAGTGTGGTAATAAGTGCTTTGTGTTTTTGAGTTTGATAGCTGGCACAGTTGGAATCAGAATTCAAGTTTTTCATTGCAAGCCTACGTTCGTGGTAGCGTGGTTTGTCAAGGTATGAATTAATAAGGTAAGAATTGATCAATTGCATCGGGTATTGAACATTTGGAAGAACATGTGCAGGGTTTGGGTCGTAGAGTTGTTACTTTTGATTGTTAAAGGGCCTAAGAAAGTACTTCTCTTAAAATTTTGGTTTAAAATATAAGGTAAAATATCATAGATGGTTGGTCAAAAGATAAGATTGGTAAGCAAGTCAGTGAAAGGAAAAAGAGTCTGGTGTATTGAAGAGTTCAAGGTATTTAAAAATTTGTGTGATAGAAAGAATTTAAGAGATGTGAAGGAATAAGGCCGCTCATATAGACTCTTGGTTCGGAGTTGAAGGATGTAAGAATTGTCATACGTAAGTCCTAATATGACTATGGATGTGAATTGGTTCGGTATAAACTTACTAGGATTTTATCATCGACTTTTATAAAGATGGAGTTTGGTTTGGGTTACAAGCAATGATCTGTGGAAGATTCTATGTGGTTATGTCGAGCTAGATTGTTCAAAATATGATAGGTAACTTATTGATGATCAACAGTGTGGACCTACATTTTTATATGATTAATGAGGATTCGAGGGGATTGAAACTACTTTGTTGATGGGACGATACAAACAGTTATGATGTGCTACATAGGCATTTGATAGTGAGTGTAGAGGTTATGAGCTTATAGTATACCAAATTATTAGAGTGACCAAGAATTTCTCTAAGTTTTAACATGAGGTATCTATATGATGGTTTTGAATGTTAGTCGAAATTTGGAATCTGAAAGATTACGTGGAGTTGACATTGTACGTGATTCAATAACTTTATATTGATGGGAAAATACTTTTAGATTCGAAATTAGTGTTAGCCTTGGGTGGGACCCGTATATGTCCTAAAATGCTTATTTGGAAAGAGAGAGCACCACAGTTTGAAATTTTGGAGGCGATAATGTATTTGATAAGAATACTTTGATACTAGTGACAATTTGAGAGTAAGGTAAATGACTGATGTAGTTATGATGTTTGTTGGTATTAAGAGTGTTAGATTCAATGAAGTACTGTGAGAAGTATGTGGGGTTTGATGAATCTAGTATTTGTAATATTGTAATGGGGTCAGACTGGTTGACTGTGGGCGGCTAAAAATTGAGGTATGAAGTTAGATGAATGGAATTTTATTTATATGGACACTATGGAAGGAGTATCTTGTGTTATTTGACCTTGCTTCTGTATATTCTTATGTGACCACCTTCTTCATACTGGACATTATTTAGAGTATGATTCACTGCTTATACTACGCGTGTTTTCACATCTATGGGTTGATTCCTAGTGGTGGATCGGCTATACCGATCCTACGATTGTCCACCTGCTAAGGTGGCATCCTTGGATAAAGTTAGTCATTTCATTTATGATAGATTTGGTGTTGTTTGAGATAGTTGAAGTATATCAGTAGTTCTATACGCACAACCTTTCTTATGAGAACTTGTATAAGAGCTATGAAGGGTTACAATTGTCTAAGAGTGTTGTTGGAGGTTCTACATTTTAAGTGTATCGCTTGTTGGGTGTTTACTTGATCATTTTCTTCTTTGTGTTAGATAAGTGTGATCCTCTCTAGATGGGTACCCGATGTCTAAAGATCAATTTTTATAGTTTAAGCTCATGGAAAGATTCTTTAGTGAATGGTATCTTGAAAAGATATGTGATGGTTTGTGCATTGTGAGCGTCTGGTGGTTGATTCAGGCTTATTTCTAGTTGTAGTCAGTATTGATTCAGAAGGTTATCTTGGTCATGTGAGAAAATATTCATCACGATGATTGTGTTAAGGTCCAATGGGGTTTCGGTTCAGATTGGATTCATGGGTTAGACTGTGGCTTGGTAATTACTCTTGATTTATAGATTCGCCAAAGTTTGATTAGAAAGTTCAGTTCTTAGTAGTTGATCTTGATGGAATGATCTTAAGGAGGAACTCACTTGGAGAGATGAACAGCCAGCTGGTAGGTCATAACTTAAGCTTTTGGTAACGTCGGTTATTCTTTCTTTTGTTTAACTAGAAATCATGATCCAAATAATTCTAATACATAATGTAATGACCCAGAAGGTCATTTTTGAAAATTTTGAATATTCATTTAACTAGAGTGAACTAATTGATGGTCAATTATTAAATAACTAATTTTACTTAATACTTATGGGTTAAATTATAATTAGTTTAATACCACTTGACCCTTATAGGAAAATAAATTAATAGGGTTGATAGTTTTTTTTGTGCATAACTTAAGAAAGGAAAAATAAGAACTTACCTACGCAGAGTTACGGCGGCCAGCGTAGGAACCGACTAATTTTCGTTCAGGTAATTGTTTTCATTGAAATTTCCTTTCATTTATGTTAGTTGTCAGTTAGTAATGATGACAACCTATTAGTAATGTCCATTATTAGCAGAGATGAGTTAGCAAGTAAGGATCTGACAGTGTTGATGAAATTATCGTATTAAAGTTATAAGATTAGATTGAATTGAGAATAATTGTTGCTTTATGTGGGTTCTTTGAATAATAGTATGTAATGTGTGATTTCTGTAATGGTTAATTAGTATGTTGAATAATGTTGGATGAGGAAATAGGATTGCACGCGGACCCCTTGTAGCATAGTTGTCGTTGGAGTTGTGGAATTAATTAAAGATTTTTGTCAG
>NW_006239482.1:294306-296055 GCF_000226075.1 Solanum tuberosum
GAGGTAGCTGTTTGTGATCTCAGCAGACCTTCTTACTCCTATTTATGATCTTGTTCTATTATAGAAACAAGGTCAATTGAGACTTGTGTTTTTCTTTTGAATCAATTGTAACACTTTAGAGGCTTGTACACGTGACAACCAGATTTTTGGGGTATTTTTTGAGTTGATTATAAAGTTTCTGCATTTTATTGTAATGGTTGAGGTTTAGGCTGACTTGTCTTGGTGGGATAAGACGAGTGCCATCACGTCCATTTTTGGGTCGTGACACATAATAACTAACATAAACTTATTCAATCATATATATGATATTCAGGAATATATGAAATTAGTTCCGCATATTTTTGAACAATATACATTTGCATCTTGCTTATTCTTGCTATGTGAATTATCTGGTTTGATTTCAGATTGTTGCTCCATTATCTTTTAAAATATTAGTTTTTAGTTGAGAGTTTTTGAAAGGGATTTTTTATATATTAGGCCTTGCCTGCCTCTTATGTTTTGTATACATTCCTTTTAAAATACCGTATACACATATGACAGAGAAGAAGTTAGTGGAATACCAGAATTACCCAAAGCATTCGTCACATACAAAAGAGTTACAAAATGAAATTTATTTTATATAAAATTCTATACAACACCAGCGGATATATTATACGAGGAAATAAAATTTCCAATACAGGTTATCAATATGGGACTAACTAAAGATATGATTATACCTGAGGACATCGAACAACAAGAAGAGATATGCAAAATAGAGATACCAAGTTTTTATGCCAACAGAAGAATAATTGGTATATCAATTGTTATATAAGAGTTAGCAAACAATTATTTAAACGGAAATGCTATATGGAGTTATTACTCGAGAGATCAATTAATGATATATTCAAATTCAAGAGAACTACGAAGAGCAGATATGAATGAAGTCCAGCGATGGATCTTATCGTTATTAAAACCAGAAGAATGACCTACGACTAGAGCACTAAAGGCTGGATTTATTTCAACAGAGTTATTAACCAGATATTGCAAGTTAATTGGACATAAATACCCTGATCATATATGTTCAAAGTGCAACGGAGAAGATAATATAATTCCAGATGTACAGCTGGAATAAGATAGAGACGGAAGAAGATAAGAAAAAGAAAATAAAGACAAAAAGATAAGACACATAAGAAAAAGAAGACAAGTGTAACACATAAAGTCATAGATAAAAAGAAGAAGACAAAGAAGATAAGCAGAAGAAGACAAGTGTACAAAAATATATAAATAAGTCATAAAGTAGGTGCACATTATTGTCCTTATAATTATTATAGTATTAAAATTGTTGCAGCAATATTAAAGTGTGCACATTACTGTCTTTATTATTATTATTATTATTATTATTATTATTATAATGTAAAGTATAAATGCATTATTGTAAAGTAGTAGTCATTTCCTTTCTATATAAAGGGATGCATATGTAACATAAGGAAGGCAGGCAAGGCCTAATATATAAAAAATCCCTTTCAAAAACTCTCTCAACTAAACACTAATATTTTAAAAGATAATGGAGCAACAATCTAAAATCAAACCAGATATTTCAGATAGCATGAATAAGCAAGAAGCAAAGGTATATTGTTCAAAAAATATGCAGAACTAATTTCATATATTCCTGAATATCATATATATGATTGAATAAATTTATGTTAGTTATTATGTATTAGAATTATTTGAATCATGATTTCTAGTTTATTAGCACACTGGAAACAGGGA
>NW_006239482.1:296264-298405 GCF_000226075.1 Solanum tuberosum
ATTATGAATATGATAGGAAGGAATAATTGAAAATAAAAAACCTGCATAACAACGAACATGACTACATACATGCATGATGAAATGATAAAAAACTACGAAACTTTGATCCTATATATACTTAAAAATATAGAAATAATTGAATTTAAGAAGAATAATATGGGAAAAAATATTTAATGATAACTAATCAGAAAATACATTAAACCAAGAATGCTATAGTTAACATGTAAATTCTCATATTTCCAAATTTCAAGTCTAGGGTTAAGTTTCAAGCTCTCCAATATTATAAATCTAATAATATTTATATAATATAATACCCCTAATATTTAATTACATATACTAATATACCAAATTTGAATCTTAAAAATGGTGACCAAATTTAGAGGCGTAATCAACATCCTTAATTATTGAAAACTTTACAAAAATCTAGACTCCACCATTAATTTATTTAATTTATCACATTGTATTCATAATGGCAATCATTTGCCAGCATCACATGAAGAATAATCACTTAGCATCCTATTTTTCTTTTCCAATTTACAAACACTATAGTCTCTGACAAAAATCTTTAATTAATTCCACAACTCCAACGACAACTATGCTACAAGGGGTCTGCGTCCAATCCTATTTCCTCATCCAACATTATTTAACATACTAATTATCCATTACAGAAATCACACAGTACATACTACTATTCAAAGAACCCACATAAAGCAACATTTATTCTCAATTCAATCTAATCTTATAACTTTAATATGATAATTTCATCAACACTGTCAGATCCTTACTTGCTAACTCATCTCTGCTAATAATGGACATTACTAATAGGTTGTCATCATTACTAACTGACAACTAACATAAATGAAAGGAAATTTCAATTAAAACAATTACCTGAACGAAAATTAGTCGGTTCCTACGCTGGCAGCTGTAACTCTGCGTAGGTAAGTTCTTATTTTTCCTTTCTTAAGATATGCACCAAAAACTCTCAACCCTAATAATTTATTTTCCTATAAGGGCCAAGTGGTATTAAACTAATTATAACTTAACCCATTAAGCATTAACTACAATTAGTTATTTAATAATTAACCATCAATTAGTTCACTCTAGTTAAATGACTATTCAAAATTTCCAAAAATGACCTTCAGGGTCATTACAATATATACTTGCAAAGATAATAATAGAGGGATATTACAACAGATATTATACACCAATGATAGATACGGGAGCAGAAGCTAATATATGTAAATACAATTATTTACCAGAAGATAAATGGAAAAAATTAAAAACACCGATAGTAGTAACAGGATTTAATAATGAAGGAAGCATGATCACATATAAGGCAAAAAATATAAAAATACAAATATGGGATAAGATATTAACTATAGAAGAAATATATAACTTTGAATTGACTACAAAAGATATGCTATTAGGAATGCCATTTTTAGAAAAATTATACCCACATATAATAACAAAAACACACTGGTGATTCACAACACCATGTAAACAAAAAATAGGAGCAAAAAGAGTAAATAACAAAAAACGAAAAACAACAGAATGGATAAAAGGAAGTGAAAAAATTACACAAAAATTAGAAAATATAAAAGAAGAAGACCCTAAGATAGAATTAATTATATTCTCTATAGATAAAGTAAAAATAATCCAAGATAAGTTAGAATTATTATATAGTGAAGATCCTTTACAAGGATGGGAAAAAAACATAAAACAAAAATAAAAATTGAGCTAATTGATAATAATAGTATAATAACTCAAAAACCATTAAAGTATAATTTTAATGATTTAACAGAATTTAAGATACATATAAATGAATTACTAGAAAAAGGATATATACAAGAAAGCAATAGTAAGCACACAAGCCCGGCATTTATCGTAAATAAACATAGTGAACAAAAAAGAGGAAAAAGCAGAATGGTTATTGATTATAGAAATTTAAATGCAAAAACTAAAACATATAATTACCCAATACCAAATAAAATATTAAAAATAAGACAAATACAAGGATATAATTATTTTAGCAAATTTGATTGTAAGTCAGGATTTTATCACTTAAAACTAGAAGAAGAATCTAAAAAACTAACAGCATTCACTGTACCACAAGGATTTTATGAATGGAATGTATTACCATT
>NW_006239482.1:300160-300952 GCF_000226075.1 Solanum tuberosum
CAAATAGAATTCTTAGGAATACAAATAGATAAAAACGGAATAAAAATGCAAACACATATAGTACAAAAAATAATTAACTCAAATGAACAACTAGATACGAAAAAGAAATTACAATCATTTCTATGACTACTAAACCAATTAAGAGAATACATACCAAAATTAGCAGAGAATTTAAAACTATTACAACAAAAATTGAAGAAAGATGTAGAATACTAGATTGATAAAAAAGACCAAACACAAATACAAAAAAATAAAACTATTATGTAAGAACCTACCTAAACTATATTTTCCTGATGAAAACAAAAAATTACTTATATAATAGAATCAAACGCCAGTGAAAAAAGTTATGGAGGAGTCTTAAAATATAGATATGATAAAGAAGAAATAGAACATCATTTAGATATTATTCAGGAACATTTACCAATGCAGAAATAAGATGGGAAATAAATAGGAAAGAATTATATTCAGTGTATAAATGTTTACTATCACTTGAACCATACATTGTATATAACAAATTTATTATAAGGACAGATAACACACAAGTAAAATGGTGGCTAATAAGAAAGATACGCGATTCAGTAACTACAAAAGAAATGAGAAGATTGGTATTAAATATATTAAATTTCACATTCACTATTGAAGTAATAAAAACTGACAAGAATGTTATTGCAGATTACTTATCAAGACAAAGCTACACAGACTGAAAAAGAAAATACTATAGAAGAAATACTCAAAGCTATGAACCTACTTTGCACAAAAGTAGAAAATATTGACAAAGAGCTACAACAAATA
>NW_006239483.1:0-4885 GCF_000226075.1 Solanum tuberosum
TCCTGTAAAACTCGGTGAGGTAAGTTCCCACTCGGCGAGCAAAAATTGTCGTCGAATGGGCGAGAACTGGACGGTTTTTAAAGGACAGAGGTTTAAACTTTCAAACTCTTTCACTTTCCCTCACTTTTGAACTTTCCAAACTCACACCCGCACTTTAGTATTCAATATTTTTGCATTTTTACCACATTTAAGTCATCGGATTTGTGCTCTGAGTTGGAAACGTTGCCGCCTAGCATTTTAAATTTTGATTATTCAGCATCTAAGGTTGGTTTTTCGAACCCCAAATCTTAATTTAGCGATTTTGTACTCATTTTCAATGATTTTGTCATAATGATGTGTGCTGGGCCTCTGTGATCGTAATCGTATATGTGTGTGCCTGTTTTAATTCGAACATTTTGCCCGTATTGCCTTTATTGTTGAATTCCCGTGGTTTTGTGCCTTAATAATTGGTTAAAATTGTGGGGTTGTGCTTGCATGTTGTTGGGTTTAGTTGGGTGAAGTCCAAGTAGCCCGTATTTGTGCCAAATGACGTATTTTCCCCAATGACGGAGCGGTTGACGTCATTCTTAAGGGCAATAGTCATCAAATGGCCAAATTTGGCCAAACTGAGAGAAGTTTGAGTATCCCGGGGGCATGGGTGTAATGGGTCTTAGTTTAATTTGATAGGTGCATGTTTGATTTTGTTTTCGAGGGTTGCGGGGTTGAATTTGAGAAGATGGGTTAAAAGTAGGCACATTGGGTCGTTTGACGAGCTGGGTCGAGCTCGCTGAACCACTCGGCGATTCCCCGAACTTCCTCATATCACCTTTAATTGCATGCTATATGTGAAGTTTGATTCTATAACTTTTGGCAAAAAGCTTGAGGTCACCGAATGCACTCGGCAGCTCGCTGAAACTCCTTTTTAATCGCCTTTTGTTTGCGCCCCTTACCCTTAATTGCACTGTAACTTTCGGCGGGCTAATGATTGCTCATCGAATGCTGTCGGTGATTCGCCGAAAGGCCTTCCCATCACCGACATGCCAAATTTTTCTGAGATTTTTGAGCCAATCCTTTTGGCGAGCCCAATCTAGCTCGCCAAAGAGATGCAAAGACTCGTCGACTGGTTCGGCGAGTTTGTCTATAACTATTTTTCTGTGCATCTGATTGAATTGTTTCTAACTCTTTTTGATGTTTTCGCAGATATGGCTAGACCGAAAGTTGCTAGTAGAAACATGCCACCCTGTAAGAAGGCTAAGGGGATAACTATCAACGAGGATACCGCTGCATCCATGACTAAAGCAACCAAACTTCCCACATCTGGTGGGAAAGGCAAAGGTAAAGGGAAGGCACCTGCATCACCGGAGGCCAGCTCCGACAGTGACAGTATCTACGTCACTCACCTCACCACTTCTGAGAGTGAGGGTGAGCATCAGGAGCAGCCAGCTGCAGCTTTGGAGCCTGAGGATGATGAACTGATAGCAGCACAGATGGCTGAGTTGCGATCTAAAAGGATGAATGATCCATCTAGGATCAGGACTCCTCAGGCCACCACTACTCCTTCTCCATCTCCAGCACATGTCGTGGTCCTAGCACCACCAACACAAGGTCATCCTCCTAAGTCTATGAATATACTGAAGACTGAGGGGATGGGGACAATCATTGAGGAAAAGCGTATGTCCACTGATGGGGTCATCGACAGGTACCCAGAGATTATGAGTTGTCTGAAGTCTCATAAATTCCAGATCTTCACCAAACCCCGTGGCTCGTATATTCTAAATTGGGTCCAGGAGTTCTACGTTGCTTATGGGGCCTTGATACCGCAGAGAAAGAAGCAGGCAGCAACATTTAAATCGGTTGACTATGTAGTTGTCAGGGGAAGAGGGTGCAGTGTGATTTTACTACCATCAATGTTGTCCAAGAATACACTACGAGACTTGAAGAAAACTGTCTGCATATGATCAAGAAAAAGATGTTGGATAGCATTAAGAAGTGGTTAGCCCCGTTGATATCTAATGGCACTCCGAAGTGGTTGGAGGCAGGGGCTCCAATAGAAAAGAAAGACCTGAATGTAGCTGTGAGATTCTGGTTTGGCTTCATCAGTAGTACTATCATGCCATCCCAGAACGAGTCAATTCTCCACCTTGCCAAGGCAGCCTGTCTGGATTGCATCATTGATAGGACAAGGATCAATCTGGGGATGATTAGGGCACAGGAGATGGTCATGAGAGCCAAGCAGCGACAGACCTCCCTTTCAATTTCGGTGTTGATCACCAAGTTGTGCAGACGGGCTCGGGTTCCTAGAGATGCGAGGAAGGATGTGGAAGTGATTCCCACATCTTCCACTGATATCCGGAGGATCGAGACAGAATATTTAAAGGATCATGTGGAGAAGAAGAAGGCAGCCCCGGTGGATACATCCTCGGTTGTTGATCTTCAGACATTACCTATAGAGACCTTTGCCTATTCCGGCCCCTGGGCCTTCTAGTACAGTCAGTGTTGTTCCTTCTGACCCCTTCCCCCCTAGTTCCTTTACTGCTAGGTACAGTCACTGTTGTTCCTTCTGACCCCCTCCCCCCTAGTTCCTCTACTGCTACATTGCCTCCCAGAGCTGTTGATGTTGTTGTTTTGCCGAACCCCGCTAACTCAGGCTGCATTACTCCGGATGGGGCAGCTAGCTCATTCTGCCGACAGACTTGAGGTCTCCATTATGGGCATTATTCAAGCAGCCCTTGCTGATGTTGTGACACCCTTGAGCGCTACCTATAATGCCTTTGCGGCTAGGATAGCGGTGTGTGAGTGTGGCCAAGGGGCCACCGAGGAGGTGACGACTTTAAAGGCCGCCATTGATGCTCTGAGGAGAGATGTGGACTAGCTGAAGTCCATCGATATGTCTATGATCTTCGAGACGGTGGAGATCCCTGATATGTCAGTTGAGCCAGACATGCCTCCGGCTACCACCAGAGATGATATTAGAGTTGAGGAGATGGCTGATCCCGAGTCCGAGGATGAGACGGATGAGGAGATGCTTGAGGTTGTTGAGGGGGTGTCTTACGAGGTCCTTACAGAGACTGAGGAAGCCATGATCGATGCAGCTGTGCAAACCTCTTTAGCAGATACACCTTTGGCTGACCCTAGTGGAGCTGATACTTCTGAGGTGACTCCGGGCGCTGATGCCCAGGTTCCGAACACTACACCGGGCACTAATGCCCAGACAGATGGAGCGACTGCCTAGAGAGGATCCCTTTTTACCTCCCTCGAGGTCTTACTTTATTTGACTTTTGGATATTATTTTGTTTGCATTTGAGGACAAATGGTTTTTCTTTGTGGTGGTTTGAGGCCCACCTTTTGTGATCATGGTTTTGTTTATATATTGGGTTTTTGAGATATAACTGTGTTTTGCACTGTTTTTGTGGATGATTGAGCTTGAGGCTCCTTATTTTAATTGAAAATGATTTTTGGATCCTTCCGAAAAAATTTGTGCCACCTCTTGTTTTGTTTGTGCTTGAATGTGGATATTCTCTTGCAAATTTGAGTATCAGTGTTTGTGCTTGAATAGTGCTCATAATCGAACAAAAATTAATGTGCTGCTACGATGAGGCCAAATGAAGTTGCATAGACAATATGTGAACTTTTTGCATCTCGTTGTGACTAGCCAATTATCGAATTGAGTCTCTTGTGATGAACAGTGCACACTAGCGAAAGTGTGGAGTCTTGTTTGACATTGGTGTCAATGCCTTGTGTGATGAGCTTACCGTGAACCATGTGTGATGACACTTAGAACTACGAAGTGCAAAGAAGTCCCCTTTGACCCATGGTTTTGAGAAAGATGGAACCCCTCTATACAAAAAAAGAAGAAAAGAAGAAAAGAATGGAAAATGGTGGAATAAAATTGTGAAATTGCAAAAAGAAATGGGGTGTCCAACAATCCATGGAAAGTGAATATGGGGTGACCTTTGAGCATGAATGAGAATGATCAAGAAGAGGGAAGAAAGTGTTGGTCATACCACATTTCTTGCGGATAGCATCCACTGAGCCTATATGACCATACCTTTACACTCAGCCTCGTTACAAGCCTTGAAAAGACCTTTTTGATCTGAAGTGAGCTGAAACTAAGTGTTGATTGCAAAATACGGGCAAACCTATGGGTGAAATCATGCATTGTGTTCATCTTTGTGAGTGTGAGTGTTGCATTTTGATTCCAGAGCTTTAAATGTTGAACCATTGTGTGTGAATATGGAATCATTCTTTATGTGAGGGTATTTGAGTACCTTTGTTGTGCTTGAACTTGCATTTGAAGCAAGTATTGTGAACTTGAGAATCTTTGATAATGGTGAGTCACAACTTGAATCTTTGAGTGCACAATTGATCCTTGCATGAGTAAGTTAAGTCTTTTGTGTGCATTCATGATTGAGTCTTGTATAGCACTGTTGGAAACATCCTTTTTGAACTGCTGAACTTGAGTTTTACTTGAGGACAAGCAAAAGTTTAAGTTGGGGATGTTGATGAGTCCACAATTTGGACTCATTTAGGGCTTTATTTTAATAGATTTAGTGTCCTCAAATGCATATTTTGTGCCAATAACTAATGTAAATCCTTGATTTTCTGGTATTTGAATTTTGGAACAAAGCATGGACACTAATGAGCAAAAAGGAACAAGGCAGTTGAAAGAACGAAGAAAAGAGGGCTTGATGATCGCCTAACCCAATGGGCGAGTCGCCGAATGGCCGTGATCTCACCTAAAGTTCCAGTGTGCCAAGTTCTAATGGAGAAAATCAAGTCGGCGATAGAAAGGAGTAGTCGCTGAACGGTTCCGCGGTGTAATGCTAGATCGCCCAAAGTTACAGAACTTGAAGATGTTGAAGGCCAAAGCAAAAAGGCGATGGAATTGACAAAAGGGCGGATCGCT
>NW_006239483.1:5748-5928 GCF_000226075.1 Solanum tuberosum
CCCCCCGCGCCTCTCAGAGCGCCAGGGACGCCAGTTCATCCATTTTTTCCCCTTTCTTTCCGTACTAGTTTCTTAGCAACGTACCTATGTTTTCTAGTTAATTCCAATACTCTTAGGTACTTCTAAACATCATAAAATCATCCATAAACATGAGATCATGAACCTTGAATCCATAATTCA
>NW_006239483.1:6565-28460 GCF_000226075.1 Solanum tuberosum
AATTCAGGTGTAATTGCATTTGTTTAACCTGTTGAGTTATCATCTATAGTTTTAAATGCTTTGTATAAACTGCACTTTATTGTTGTTTTACTTTGCGTTTGAGTTGAGTTATTCATGTGTTGAGTAAAGCCAAGGTAAGTGTTCCTTTCAGATTCCTTTCAAGCTTATGTTATGTTTAGTATTCCCCTTGCATACTCTTACATTCAATGTATAGGTAACCAGGATCAGCATTCAGCGCCTCGTTGATCCAGTTGAGCATTCAGAGTCAGTTGGTGAGCCTCTTTGCTTTCCCGAGGACTCCTTCTACACTGCTTTTTAGTATTTTTCAGTTGTTAGGATGATCGGGGGTCTTGTCCCAACATCCCTCTTTGTTTTAAAGGCTTCATAGATAGTTAGTAGTCGTTTTTCTCTTTACATTGTTATTTCGTAAGTCAAGACTTGAGTTGCCATTTTGGCTAAGTCGAATGTTTATCCTTAAACGTTCTAAGTTTATTTTGAGACAATTGTTAAAGTTGGATTAAATTCTTGTATTAATGCTTTAAGTTTTCCACTGAGTAAGTAAGTCAAGCCAAGGGTTCGCTTGGTGCCAACAATGGTTCTTGAGTGTCGGCCACGTCCAGGTGTAGGCTCGGAGCTTGACATAACCTCAAAAATTTCTCGAATCACACCATTCACCTTAGAATATCAATACGAATAAAATATCAATATTTCACAATTTTTCATGACTTCCCGAAAAAGAACAAAAAAATTAATTCGTAAAGGTATAAAAACTATATAAAAAAAACAAGAAAAAGAGATAAAACACCTCAAAAAAATCTCGAATAACACCAGTCACCATAGAATATCTATACAAATAGAATGTCAAAATTTCACAGTTTTTCATGATTTCTTCAAAAAATTCAAAAAAAATTAATTCGTGAACGTCCGAAAAATATAGAGAAAGACATAAAAACACGCTAAAAATTTCTGAATCGCACCAGTCACCTTAAAATATTGATACGAATAAAATGTCAAAATTTTACATTTTTTCGTGAATGCCCAAAAAATATCAAATATTTTAATTCGTAAACGTCCGAAAAATATAAAAATACAAGAAAAAAACATAAAAACACCTCAAAAAAATCACTAATCGTATAAGTCACATTAGAATATTCATACGAACAAAATATCAAAAATTTACATTTTAACGTGACTGCAAAGAAAATATCAAAAAATTTAATTCGTAACCATATGAAAAATATAAACATCAAGAAAAATACATTAAAACAACTCAAAAAATTCCTGAATCGCACTAGTCACCTTAAAATATCAATACGAATAAAATATCAAAATTTCACATTTTTTCGTGACTACCTGAAAAGTATCAAAAAAAATTATTCTTTAACGTCAGAAAAATATAAAAATCAAGAAAAAGACATAAAAATACCTCAAAAAAATTCAGAATAGCACTAGTCACCTTAGAATATCGATACAAATAGAATGTCAAAACTTCACCATTTTTCGTGACTACTACAAAAATTTCAAAAAAAATTAATTAGTAGAAGTCCGAAAAATATAAAAACTTAGAGAAAGACATAAAAACACACTAAAAATTCCAAATCGCACAAGTCACCTTAAAATATTGATAAGAATAAAATATCAAAATTTCACATTTTTCGTGAGTGCCCAAAATATATCAAAAAATTTAATTCGTAAACGTCTGAAAAATATAAAAATCAAGAAAAAAACATAAAAATACCTCAAAAAATTACCTGAATCGGACCAGTCACCTTAGAATATTCATACGCACAAAATATCAAAATTTCACATTTTTTCGTGACTGCCTAAAAAATATCAAAAAATTTTATTCATTAACGTCAGAAAAATATAAAAATCAAGAAAAAAAACATAAAAACACCTCAAGAAATCGTTGAATCGCACCAGTCAGGTAGAATATCGATACGAATTAAATATCAAAAATTTTAATTGGTAAACGTTCGAAAAATATTAAAATCAAGAAAAAGACATAAAAACACCTCAAAAAATTCTCGAATCACACCAGTCACCTTATAATATCGATAAGAATAAAATATGAAGATTTCACAATTTTTCGTAACTGTCCGAAAAATAACCAAAATTTTAATTCGTAAACGTTCGACAAGTACATAAAACAAGCAAACGGCTTAAAAACACATCAAAAAATTTCCGAATCGCACATGTCACCTTAGAATATCAATACAAATGAAATATCAAAATTTCACATTTTTTCGTGACTGCTCGAAAAATATTAAAAATTTTAATTCGTAAACGTTCAAAAAATATAAAATTCAAGAAAAAGACGTAAAACACCTCAAAAAATTACTGAATCGAACCAGTCACCTTAGAATATTGATACAAATAAAATATCAAAATTTATATTTTTTTCGTGAATGCCCAAAAAATATCAAAAATTTTAATTCGTAAATATCCAAAAAATATAAAAATCAAGAAAAAGAGAAAAAACACCTCAAAAAAATCTCGAATAGCACCAGTCACCTTAGAATATCGATACAAATAGAATGTCAAAATTTCACAGTTTTTCGTGACTTCTTCAAAAATTTCAAAAAAATTTAATTCGTAAAAGTCCGAAAAATATAGAGAAAGACATAAAAACACCCTAAAAAATTTCGAATCGCACCAGTCACCTTAAAATATTGATATGAATAAACTATCAAAATTTCACATTTTTTTGTGACTGCCCGAAAAATATCAAAAATTTTAATTCGTAAACGTCCGAAAAATATAAAAATCAATAAAAAAACATAAAAACACCACAAAAAATTCCTGAATCGCACCTGTCACCTTAGAATATAGATACGGATAAAATATCAAAATTACACATTTTTTTGTGATTGCACGAAAAATATCAAACATTTTAATTCATAGACGTCCGTAAAATATAAAAATCAAGAAATAGACATAAAAATACCTCAAAAAATTCCCAAATTGTACCGGTCACCTTAGAATATCGATACAAATAAAATATCAAAATTTCACATTATTTCGTGACAGCCCGAAAAATATCAAAATATTTAATTCGTGAACGTCTAAAAAATATAAAAATCAAGAATCAACATAAAAACACCTCAAAAATTCCCGAATCGCACATGTCACCTTAGAATATTGATACGAATAAAATACCAAAATTTCACATTTTTTAATCTCTGCGGAAAAATATCAAATATTATATTTTGTAAATATCCAAAAAATATACCAATCAATAAAAAGACATAAAAACAACTCAAAACATTTTCTGAATCGCACCGGTTGACCATTGTGTGCAATCCTTACTATGTATGAACCTGGTAAATTTCCACGTGTTGAGTCAAATTAAGCCGCAGGCTCCACTCCTGGTGCTGCCCATCCGTCAATTCCTTTAAGTTTCAGCCTTGCGACCATACTCCCCCTGGAACCACCATAGAATATCGATATGAACAACTTATCAGAATTTTGACAGTTTTTCCATCATTGTCTGAAAAATATCAAAAACTTTCGTTTGTAAACGTCTGATAAATATAAAAATTAAGAAAAAGACATAAAAACAGCTCAAAAATTACCCAAATCGCACTAGTCACCTTAGAATATCGATACGAATAAAATATCAAAATTTCACATTTTTTCGTGACTGCCCAAAAAATAGAGTAAAAAACTTAAGTATACAACTTAAGTACCTTTATTACTACTATATAACAATACTTTTTTTTTCAATTATATAACAATAGTTTTTTTACAAAACTAGAACTTATATTTACAATTAAAAAAAAAAAAAAAAAAAGAAACATACAAAATAGTCAGCCATGCTTATCCCATATCCCTTAATTTTCTCCAATTATTTTACCTTCCCTGATTTACTCAGTTTTGTTATATATTCTCCGATGAAGGGAGGTTTCTAACAAAAATAAAACTCCTTGTTAACTTTGATCAACTATTCAAAATGGATACCGATAATTTTTTAATTCTAATACAACACAACGGGCGATGAGACTTATCAGGTATTTGAATAAAAAAGGATTGATTTGGTGTTTTTTACGTGGTTAAAATATTTTATTTTTCATCACCATCTGTGTTTAATTTTTTTGATAAGTAATCATTGGTTTTAAAGTACGTTATTGTGTGTAATATAAAATTTATATGTTTCGTTAATAATCGGTGCATCAATTGGATGGATTTTGTTGTTGAATAAACATTAAATATTAGTAGTCATTTTTTGTATAATATTAGGTTTTTGGTTTATTATTAGGTTTAGCTGATAATGAGCATTGTTTTTTTTTTCTGCAAGTGATAATTTTTGGTGGTATAGAAAAGAAGTTTTGGTTGTTATTTAACAACCGTTTCATTGAATATTTTTTGGTATAACATTATGTTTGATTGATTACTACATCAACGTAAGTTGTTGTCCGTATATAAACACCTAATTTGATTATTTTTTATTATATGTGATATGATTTAATTGGTGGTGTGTGATATTTTGTTATTGGTATTTTTTAAGACCTTATACAAAGACCAACTTCAAATTAATATTATGATATATGTGTTGGTGTATTTGTTTGTCTGATTGGTTTGAAAACGAATTTTACCATTAATTCTCAAATTTTTTGTGTAAAATATTTGGTACATTATTGGTGTATTTATTTTCCTGACTTGGCATAGATAGCATGTTTAAAGAATTATTGAGTTGCCTACTTTGGTGTAATTGATAGTGTAAATTATGCTTTGGTTTGTGATTTGATAAGTGATTTGGTTAGTGATAGTTACCATTCATGGTAAGAGATTTTGTAAGTGATTTGATGAATAGATTTGTGGTAAGTGATTTGGTACATTTATAGGTGTAACTGATAGTGTGCATAAACAATAAAGTTTTTAATCACATTATACATCATTTCGTATATAACATTTTTGGTGATATAAAAAAAATATGATTGTATATTTCAAATTTGATTGTTATAACTGTTGTTTAGTAGGTTCTTTAATTTTTGTTTGAAATGTATTGCATGAAGGTATGTGGATTTCAAGATCGAAGGAGTGATATGTGCCGCAAATACCAATTGATTTTTTTTTAGAGATCTAAAGTAAATTGTAGAAAATGTGTTATAGCCTATTGAGGATCACAACAAGAGAACTTGTACCGAATATTTATATGAGGATTAACATTGTTGAGTTAAGAATCTAATTGAATGATATTAGCGGATTTGAATTTTATTCGTTGTTTATTAAACATTTTTTTCAGAATCATATTTAATCATATGACGTAATTAGTTCTATTATTTATGTTGGTTTCCCTTATGGTATAAAATATCATTTGAAAAAATAAAATGATACGAATATCAATTAAATTGGTATATTATATGGGGTATAATTAAATAATTATTGGTATATTATATGGTACAATGTTAGTATTATTATATGGTATAATTTTGATATTAGAAATTTTTGATGTTATTCATAAATGGTGTCACATAGCTCTAGTATAATTTCAAGTTCTCAGGTTTGTACTAGTGTTAATTTTAAAAGATAATATTATCAAAACAATATTTTTCGTTTTGTTATAAATTTGCAATTTGAGAAAAAATAATGACAAAAAATATCAACAAGTTCAATTTATTAATAGTGGAGATGTTGCTATAATAATTGTATTTCACATAATACAATATTGATATAATTTTGATATTTTAGACGATACAATGCTAATATAATTTTGATATTTTAGATGATTAATTAAATATTGGTATAACTTGGTGTTTTAGATGATACAATATTGATGAATTATATGGTTCATATATTTCTTTTATACAATTTTGATATATTATATGGTATATATTGAGGTGTAATATAATATGTTAATATATAACTTAACACCAAAATTGTATGGAAATCTATATAATATGCAAGTTTTTATTACTTTATGAAACTTTCTAGATTTAAATGGTTATTTAATTTAATAAATATTTTTCAAAAAAAATAAGGTAGATAAATTTCAGAATTTCAGAATTTTTTTTTGTCACAATACAAGAAAAAGATATTTGTATAAAAACAATTTTAAAGAGGTGAGAGAAGACTACAATTAATAAAGAGTATAATTATGGTAGGAAAGTCAAAAAGTAAACAATAATTATCAATTTCATAAATTTAGCACATAACTCCCCAAAATAGGAAATAAATCGATACTAAAATAAACAATAAAAAAATCAAAATTCAATATATGGGTTAAAAAAACAAAATAAAACAATATAATTGTGATTGGAAAGCCAAAAAGTAAACAATAATTATCAATACCATAAATTTAGCACATTATCCTCATATATAGGAAATTAATCGTTTACTAAAATATACAAAAAAAAAACGGAAATTCAAGATATGAAAAAAAACAATATAAAAAGTAAAATTATGATTGCAAAATCAAAAAGTAAAACATAATTATCAATCCCATAAATTTAGCACAAAATCCACCAAAAAGGAAATAAATCGAATAATAAAATATTTTTAAAAAAAAATCAAAATTAAATATTCGGTCATATTTGTAATTTAAAACTTAGTTTTGTAAATAAAAAAGAGTATATACATATTTTGTTAATTAAGATCTTAAATAGTATATTCTTGTAATTTTTTCCAAAAAATATCAAAAAATTTAATTCGTAAACATTCGAAAAATATAAAAACCAAGAAAAAGACATAAAAATTCCAGAATCGCACCAGTCACCTTATAATATCGATACGAATAAAATTACATTTTTTCGTTACTGCTCAAAAAATTTAATTCGTAAACATTCGAAAAATATAAAAACCAAGAAAAAGACATAAAAACACCTCAAAAAATTCCCGACTATCACCTGGCACCATAGAATATCAATACGAATAAAATATCAAAACTTTACATTTTTTCGTGACAGTCCAAAAAATATAAAAATCAAGAAAANNNNACACCTCAAAAAATTCCTGAATCGCACCAGTCACCTTATAGGATATCAATAGGAATAAAATCACATTTTTTCGTGCCTGCTTGAAAAATATCAAAAAAAATATTTCGTAAACGTCCGAAAAATATAAAAATCCAGAAAAAGACATAAAAACACCTCAAAAAATATCAAAATTTCAAAAAAATTCGAGATTGTCCGAAAAATATCAAAATTTTAATTCGCAAACGTCCGAAAAATATAAAAATAAAAAAAAGATATAAAAACACGTCAAAAAATTCTCGAATTGCACCTGTCACATAGAATATCGATATAAATAAAATATCAAAATTTCACATTTTTTCGTGACTAGCCGAAAGTATCAAAAAATTTAATTCCTATACGTCCAAAAAATATTTAAAAAAAACATGAAAAAGATATTAAAACACCTCAAAAAATAGCTGAATCACACATATCACCTTAGAATGTCGATACGAATAAAATATGAAAATTTCACATTTTTTCGTGACTGCTCAAAAAATATAAAAAAATTTAATTCTTAAACATTTGAAAAATATAAAAAACAAGAAGAAAAGATAAAAAAACACCTCAAAAAATTTCCGAAGAACACCATACACCTTAGAATATAGATACGAAAAAAATATCAAAATTTCAAATTTTTGAGTGATTGCCTGAAAAATATCAAAAAATTTAATTCGTTAATATCGTCATTAAAATATAAAAATCAAGAAAAAGATATACACCTCAAAAAATTCCTGAATCGCACCAGTCACCGTACAATATCGATACGAATAAAATATCAAAATTTAAAGTTTTTTCGTGATTGCCCTAAAATATCAAAATATTTAATTCGTAAACATTCGAAAAATATAAAAACCAAGAAAAAGACATAAAAAATCCTCAAAAAATTCCCGAATCGCACCAGTCACCTTATAATATCGATACGAATAAAATCACATTTTTTCGTTACTGCTCAAAAAATTTAATTCGTAAACATCCGAAAAATATAAAAATGCAGAAAAAGACATAAAAACACCTCAAAAAATTCCCGACTAGCACCTGTCACCATAGAATATCAATACGAATAAAATATCAAAACTTTACATTTTTTCGTGACAGTCCAAAAAATATAAAAATCAAGAAAAAGACATAACAACACTTCAAAAAATTCTTGAATCACACCCGTCACCTAGAATATCAGTACGAATAAAATATCAAAATTCCACATTTTTTCGTGACTGGTTGAAAGTATCAAAATATTTAATTCGTATTCGTCCGAAAAATATAAAAACTAAGAAAAAGATATAAAAACACCTCAAAAAATAGCCGAATGACACATGTCACCTTAGAATATTGATAAGAATAAAATATCAAATTTTCACATTTTGTCGTGACTTTCCGAAAAATATAAAACAAAAGAATACGTAAACGTCCAAAAATTATAAAAATCAAGAAGAAGACATAAAAACACTTCAAAAAAATTTCGAATAGCACCAATCACCATAGTATATCGATACTAATAAAATGTAAAAAATTCACAATTTTTCGTGACGCCCGAAAAATATCAAAAATTTTAATTCATAAACGTCTGAAACATATATAAAAAAAAATACATAAAAACACCTCAGAAAAATTTCCGAATCACACCGTAAACCTTAGAATATCGATCCGAATAAAATATTAAAATTTCACATGTTTTCGTGACTGCCCTAAAAATATCAATAATTTTAATTCGAAAACGTCCGAAAAATATAAGAATCAAGAAAAAGATATAAAAAGACCTCAAAAAATTTTCAAATCACACCTGTCAATTTAGAATATCAATACGAATAAATTATCAAAAATTCACATTTTTTCGTAACTGCCCAAAAAATATAAAAATCAAGAAAAAGCCATAGAAACACCACAAAAAATAGTTGAATTGCACATGTCACCTTAGAATATCGATACGAATAAAAAATCAAAATTTCACATTTTTTTGTGACTTCCCAAAAAATATGAAAAAATTTAATTCGTAAACATCCGAAAAATATAAAAATCAAGAAAAAGATATTAAGACACCTCCAAAAATTTCTGAATCGCACCAGTTACCTTAAAATATATATGAATAAATTCATAAATTTTCGTGACTGCTCGAAAAAATATCAAGAATTTTAATTCGAAAATGTTTGAAAAATATAAAAATCACGAAAAAGACATAAAAACACCTCAAAAAATTTCCAAATCGCAACACTCACCTTAGAATATCGATACGAATAAAATCACATTTTTTCGTGACTACCCCAAAAATATCAATAATTTTTATTCGTAAACGTCCGAAAAATATAAAAATCAAGAAAGAGACATAAAAATACCTCAAAATTTGCCAAATTGCACCAGTCACCTTAAAATATCGATACGAATAAAATAACAAAAATTCACATTTTCTCGTGATTGCCAAAATATATCAAAAAATTTATTCCGTAAACGTCCAAAAAATAGAAAATCAAGAAAAAGACATAAAAACACCTCAAAATATTTCAGAATCGCACCAGTCACCTTAGAATATCGATACGAATAAAATATCAAAATTTCACTATTTTTCAAAAAGTAACCGAAAAATATCAAAAAATTTAATTAGTAAACGTCCAAAAAATATAAAAATCAAGAAAACCTTAAAAAAAATCCTGAATCGCACCCGTCACCTTACAATATTGATAGAAATAAAATATCAAAAATTCACATTTTCTGGTCAACTGTCGAAAAAATTTAAAATTTAAAATTCGTAAATGTCCAAAAAATATAAAAATCAAGAAAAAGACATAAAAACATCTAAAAAATTCCCGAATCGCTCCAGTCAACTTAGAATATCGATACGAATAAAATATCAAAATTTTACATTTGTTTGTGACTGCCCGAAAAATATAAATAATTTTAATTCATAAATGTTCGTAAAATATAGAAATCAAGAAAAAGATATAAAGACATCTTAAAAAATCCCCGAATCGCACCTGTCACCTTAGAATATTGATACAAATAAAACATAAAAGATTCACATTTTCTCGTGAACTGCAAAAAAATATCAAAAATTTTAATTCGTAAACGTCCAAAAAAATAAAAATAAAAATAAAGAAAAAGATATAAAAACACCTCAAAATATTCCCGAATTGCACCTGTCACCTTAGAATGTCTATACAAATAAAATAAAATAACATTTTTTCGTAACTGCCCGAAAAATATCAAAAAAATCTAATTCATAAATGTCCAAAAAATATAAAAATCATGAAAAAGACATAAAAACACCTCAAAATTTTCATGAATCGCACCATTCACCTTAGAATATTGATACGAATAAAATCACATTTTTTCATGACTACACGAAAAATATAAAAATCAAGAAAAAGATATAAAAACACCTCAAAAATTTTCTGAATCTCACCAGTCAGTTTACAATATCGATACGAATAAAAGTTCAAAATTTCACATTTTCTCGTGACTACCTAAAAATATCAAACATTTTATTTCGTAAACATCCAAAAAATATAGAAAACAAGAAAAATACATAAAAACACCTCAATAAATCCCGAATCACACCTCTCACCTTAGAATATCAATACGAATAAAATATCAAAATTTAACATTTTTTCGTGACTGCCCGATAAATATCAATAATTTTAATTCGTAAACCTACGAAAAATATAATAATCAAGAAAAAGACGTAAACACACCTCAAAAATTTCCCGAATTGCACCTGTCATCTTAGAATATCGATACGAATAAAATTTGAAAATTTCATATTTTTTTCATGAATGCCCGAAAAATATCAAAATTTTTATTCGTTAAACGTCTGAAAAATATAAAAATCAAGAAAAAGACATAAAAATACCTCAAAAATCCCGAATCACACCTGTCACTTTAGAATACCGAAACGAATATAATATCAAACAATTCACATTTTCTCGTGACTGCCGAAAAATATAAAAATCAAGAAAAAGACATAAAACATACCAAAAAATTCCCGTATCGCACAAGTCACCTTAGTATATCGATACGAATAACATATCAAAATTTCTTTATTTTTCGTAAACTACCCAAAAAATATCAATAATTTTAATTCGTAAATGTTCGAAAAATATAAGAATCGAGAAAAAGACATAAAAACACCTCAAAAATTCCCGAATCGGACCTCTGAATTAGAATATCCATACGAATAAACTATAAAAAGTTTACTATTTTTCGTAAACTTCCCAAAAAATATCACAAAATTTAATTCGTAAACGTTCGAAAAATATATAAAACAAATAAAAGACAGAAAAATGCCTCAAAAAATTCCCTAATCGCACCAGTCACCTTAGAATATAAATACGAATAAGATATCAAAAATTCACATTTTCTCGTGAACTGTCCAAAAATATCAAAAAATTTAATTTGTAAATGTCAAAAAATATAAGAATCAAGAAAAAGATATAAAAACACCTTAAAAAATTCCCGAATCGCACCAATCACCTAAGAATATCGATACGAATAAAATCACATTTTTTCGTGACTACAAAAAAAATATCAAAAATTTTAATTTGTAAATCTCCGAAAAATATAAAAATAAAAAAAAAGACATAAAAACACGTCAAAAAAATATTGAAATGCACAAGTCACCTTAGAATATCAATCCAAATAAAATATCAAAAATTCACATTTTCTCGTGAACTGTCGAAAAATATCAAAAAACTTAATTCGTAAACGTCAAAAAATTTAAGAATTAAGAAAAAGACATAAAAACAACTCAAAATATTCCTGAATCGCACCAGTAACCTAAGAATATCGATACGAATAAAATCACTTTTTCTCGTGATTGTCTGAAAAATATCAAAAGTTTTAATTCGTAAATGTCTGAAAAATATAAAAGTCAAGAAAAAGACATTAAAACACCTAAAAAATCCCGAATCGCACCTATCATATTAGAATATCTATACGAATAAAATATCAAAAATTAACATTTTCTCGTGACTTCCGAAAAATATCAAAAATTTTAATTCGTAAAGAGCCGAAAAATATAAAAATCAAGAAAAAGACATAAAAACACCTCAAAAATTTCCTGAATCGCACTAGTCACCTTAGAATATAGATACGAATAAAATATCAAAAATTCACATTTTCTTGTGACTACCGAAAAATATCAATAATTTTCATACATAAACGTCCGAAAAATATAAAAATCAAGAAAATGACATAACAACATCTCAAAAAATTCCCAAATCGCATCAGTCACCCTAGTATATCGATACGAATAAAATATCAAAATTCTCCATTTTTTCGTGACAACTCGAAAAATATCAAATAATTTAATTCGTAAACATCCAAAAAATATAAAAATCAAGAAAAAGACATAAAATACCTCAAAAAAATTCCAAATCATACTTGTTACCTTAGAATATCAATGTGAATAAATTCACATTTTTTCATGACTTACCAAAAAATATCAAAAGATTTAATTCGTAAACGTCTGAAAAATATTAAAATCAAGGAAAAACATAAAAACACCTTAAAATATTCCGAATTGCACCTATCACATAAGAATATCGATTCAAATAAAATATCAAATTTTCTCGTGACTGTCGAAAATTATAAAAATCAAGAGAAAAAATGTAAAAACACCTTAAAAAATTCTCTAATCTCACTAGTCACCTTAGCATATCAATACGAATGGAATATCAAAATTTCACTAATTTTCGTGACTGCCCGAAAAATATAAAAATTAAAAAAAGACATAAAAACACTTCAAAAAATTCTCGAATTGCACATGTCACCTTAGAATATCAATACAAATAAAATATCAAAAATTCACATTTTCTAGAGACTGTCAAAAAATATAAAAATCAAGAAAAAAAAACATAAAAACACCTCAAAAAAATCTCGCATCGCACCAGTCACCTTAGAATATCGATACGAATAAAATAACATTTTTTGGTGACTGCTCGAAATATATCAAAAATTTTAATTCGTAAGCATCCAAAAAATATAAAAATTAAGAAAAAGACAAAAACACCTCAAAAAAAGTCTCGAATCACACATGTCACCTTAGAATATCGATACGAATAAAATATCATAAATTCACATTTTCTCGTGACAACCGAAAAATATCAAAAATTTTATTTCGTAAATGTCCGAAAAATATAAAAATCAAGAAAAAGACATAAAAACACCTCAAAAAATTCCTGAATCGCACCAGTCACCTTAGAATATCGATACGAATAGAATATCAAACAATCACATTTTCTCGTTACTACAAGAAAATATCAAAATTTTTAATTTGTAAACGTCCAAAAAATATAAAAATCAAGAAAAACACATAAAGTACCTCAAAAAATTCCTTAATCGCACTAGTCACCATAGAATATCGATACGAATAGAATCACATTTTTTCTTGACTGCCCGACAAATATCAAAAAATTTAATTCGTAAACGTCCGGAAAATATAAAAATCAAGAGAAAGACATACAAACACCTCAAAATATTTTGAATCCCACCTGTCATCTAAGAATATCGATACGAATAAAATTTCAAAAATTCACATTTTCTCGTTTCTACCGAAAAATATCAAAAATTTTAATTTGTAAATGTTTGAAAATGTAAAAATAAATAAAAAAACATAAAAACACCTCAAAAAAATTCCCGAATAGCACCAGTCACCTTAGAATATCGATAAGAGTAGAATATCAAAATCTTACATTTTTTCATGACTTCCCGTAAAATATCAAAAAAATTAATTCGTAAACGTCCAAAAAATATAAAAATAAGAAAAATGACATAAAAACACCTCAAAAAATCCTCAAATCACACATATCACCATATAATATCGATACAAATAAAATATCAAAATTTCACACTTTTTAGTGACTGCTCGAAAAATATCAAAAATTTAAATTCGTAAACATTTAAACAAATATAAAAAGCAAGAAAAAGACATACAAACACCTCGAAAAATTCCCAAATCGCACGAGTCACCTTAGAATATCGATACGACTAGAATATCAAAATTTCAATTTTTTACGTAACTGCCCAAAAAATAACGCAAATGTTGATTCGTAAACGTCCAAAAAATATAAAAATCAAGAAAAAGATATAAAAATACCTCAAAAAATTCTCGAATCACACATGTTACCTAGAATATCGATACGAATAAAATATCAAAATTTCACATTTTTTCGTTACTACCCGAAAGTATCAAAAATATTTATTCGTATACGTTCGAAAAATATAAAAATCAAGAAAAAGATATGAAAACACCTCAAAAAATAGCTGAATCACACATGTCACCTTAGAATGTCGATACAAATAAAATATAAAAAATTCACTTTTTCTTGTGACTGCCAAAAAATATCAAAACTTTTAATTCGTAAACATCCGAAAAATATAAAAATCAAGAAAAAGACATAAAAATACCTCATAAAAATTCTCGAACCACACTAGTCACCTTAGAATATTGATACAAATAAAATCACATTTTTTCGTGACTACCCGGAAAATATCAAAAAATTTAATTCAAAAAAGTCTGAAAAATATAAATATCAAGAAAAAGATATAAAAACACCTCAAAAACTCCCTAATCAACCTGTCAGTTGTCACCTTAGAATATCGATACGAATAAAATATAAAAAAATCACATTTTCTCGTGACAGTCGAAAAATATTCAAATTTTTTTCCGTAAATGTCCGAAAAATATAAAAATCAAGAAAAAGACATAAAAACACCTCAAAAACACCTCAAAAAATTTCCCGAATCGCATCGGTCACCATAGAATATCGATACGAATAAAATATCAAAAATTCACATTTTCTCGTGACTACCAAAAAATATCAAAAATTTTAATTTGTAAACTTCCGAAAAATATAAAAATCAAGAAAAAGACATAAAAGCACCTAAAAAATTTTCAGAATCGCACCAATCACATTAGAATATCGATACGAATAGAATCATATTTTTTCTTGACTGTCCGACAAATACAAAAAAAATTAATTCGCAAACGTCCGAAAAATATAAAAATCAAGAAAAAGATATACAAACACCTCAAAACATTCTGAATCGAACTTGTCACCTAAGAATATCAATACGAATAAAATTTCAAAAATTCACATTTTCTCATTTCTGCTGAAAAATATCAAAATTTTTAATTCATTAACGTTCGAAAAATATAAAAATCAGTAAAAATACATAAAAACACCTCAAAAAATTTCCCGAATCGCACCAGTCACCTTAGAATATCGACGAATAAAGTATCAAAATTTCACATTTTTACATGACTGGCCGTAAAATATCAAAAAATTTAATTCGTAAACGTCCAAAAAATATAAATATCAAGAAAATGACATAAAAACAACTCAAAAAATTCCCGAATCGCACCTGTCACATTAAAATATCGATACGAATAAAACATCAAAATTTCACATTTTTTAGTGACTGCCTGAAACATATCAAATTTTTTACTTCGTAAATGTTCAAAAAAATATAAAAATCAAGAAAAAGATACAAAAACACCTCAAAAAATTCCCGAATCGCACCAGTTACCTTATAATATCGATACGAATAAATATCAAAATTTCACATTTTTACGTGACTCCCTGAAAAATTTCAAAAATTTTAATTCGTAAATGTCCGAAAAATATAAAAATTAAGAAAAAGATATAAAAACACCTCAAAAAATTCTTGAATCACACCTGTTACCTAGAATATCGATACGAATAAAATAACAAAATTTCACATTTTTTCGTGACTGGCCGAAAGTATCAAATTTTTTAATTCGTATACGTTTGAAAAATATAAAAATCAAGAAAATGATATAAAAACAACTCAAAAATAGCCGAATCACACATGTCACCTTAGAATGTCGATATACATAAAATATCAAAAATTTCACATTTTTTCGTGACTGCCCAAAAAATAAAAAAACAATAATTCGTAAACGTCGGAAAAATATAAAAATCAAGAAGAACAATAATTCACACAATTCTTACGTGAAATGTATTAAAAATATCGTAAACTCACGGTATATCAATACCCTCAACTTATATTCGTTGTTTATCCTCAAGCGACGCACTAAGACTCTAAACGACACTTGTATAGAAGCAAGCAATTCAAGCACAAGCAATCACATGGCTCTCTACTCCGACTCTCTTTTTGGGTGCAAATATTTTCTCTCAGACTCAACAAGCTAACTTGTGCAGATGAAAACATGACAAAGATCGACCAACCAACAAAAAACATACACTGTTTTACTATCACCAAGGTACCAATTTTTTGACAATGTAACTAGTGCCCTTACTTCAAACGAAATCCCTCTTTTCACACAATGAATATGAATTTGAGTACAAGGATTCATTCAACACTCACACTCAGAAGTAACTTCAAGTACAGTTAGTGCTCAGTACCATAGGCTTTCCCTTTTCACTGCTTCGACTCTCCAAACTAGATTCTAGGATCACTATAAGACTTTCTTGGCTTGTAACGTAGGCTCAGGGTCAGGTGTGGTACATTTGGGTACTTCTTAGTGACTTTCTGCCCTCATTGACATTACACTAGGCTTTCAACCTCATTTTACCCCATTTTTTGACATCCTACCGTTTTACCTTCTTTCCCTTGATTTTCTTCAACCATGGATGTGACTTTTAGTCTTTGTAGCTCTTTATTTTTCACTTTCATCTTTTTCTTGCGTTTTATTCTTTTCTTTAGCTTTCAACAAGTCACATCCTTTCTTCTTTTTTCTTTTTCTCTTTTTCAACATCAAACTCATTTCGTACCTATTTTTCTTTTGGTTTTCTCTTTCATAGCCACCCTCAACTTATGGATTTTCCATTGGTTGAGGTGCACAATACCCGATGTCGGATCAGGGCCAAGATTTAAGTTACTCTTTACATTAGCCACCCTCAACTTAGGCTTTTGGCCTAAGTCGAAGTGCACATGTCCAAGGAGGGACTGGGGCCAACATAGTAGATTATGGGAAGGTGAGTTAGGGATTTCGAAAGAAATGGTCTAATTTAGACTCAAAGCATTTGGATCAAAGGGAGCATTTATTTCATTTGGTTGGATTCTTCTTTTAGGCAATTTGTGGACTTATCAGAACAAGGGCCTATGATCACTTCCTAGCCTATAGAGTAAATTGTCTTAGCAGGACTAACCGGAAAAGTTCTAGATTGGCACAAAACTGTTTTAACAATCAACTATTCTCACGCACTCTTGGCACATAGTTTCATTATCAGATTATCAGATTACTCAGTTCAAGTTTTAGCTTAAGTCATGCCATCAAGTTGGTTCATTATCATGTCATACTCAGAGCCGACACATTCAACTTATCTTAGCATACAAATTCTAGCACACATCTGCCTAATTTGGACGAGTATCATTTTTCATAAGCCATCATGCTTCATTCTTTTTCATGCTTCTACACATACGATCCTAACACATGCCGGTTCAACAAAAATTAACAGTCTCTTGGGGAAAAGAACACAGGCAAGAAAACCCCAAGAGAGGATTATGAGTTGAGTTACTCAGACTTCACCCTATCACTCACAATTCATTTACCCTACCCCCAACAAAAAATAGGTGCACTTGTCCCCAATGCGCACAAAAAATAGTAAAAAGTAATGGATTTGGGTGAAGCAAACATGTGGCGCATAGCGCCGACGAACCATCAACAAACGGGTGGGTCCGGTTTCTCGGAGCCCGCTCAATCAACACTCGGGTCACCCTTAGTAGTGCCCGCATCAACAAGGACAACACCATCAGTAGTGCTATCTGTCACTCTAACTGCACCCTCAGTGGTGCTCACATCAATCCTCACGGGTGTAGCCTGTGGCTCAACAGCTGGTGTGGCCAGGATGGCGTCAACATCGGCCCGGATACTAGCTAGCTCGGTCCGGAAAGAGGACATATCAATAGTAGGAGCTGGCCTCTCTAGAACTCTCAACTCGAAGGCATCGAGCCGCTTATGAACTGCTTGGACCTTTTGGTCTGTTTTCGCCTCCATCCTCTTTTCTACTCTCTCTTCGGACTCAACAATCAACTTCTGCATCCAGGGCTTAATATGGTGCATCAAGGTTTCCATTTGAGCCTCTAACTTCTGCACTCGGACCAGTGGTATAACATTGTCTACCGAAGGCGGGGTGGCTCTAGATGAGCTGGGAGCCTGACTAGCGGCCTGAGAAAAGGAGGCTGGGGCATTATCAGTGTGGGCTGGAGGGGCAGGCTCATCACCCTGCATCAACTCCACAACATCTACTAAATCACTACCCAATGGTACATCGATCTGCGGCCCTCTGCGAGGTGCTGCCATATTCGCCTCGTCCCGAATCAAGCCAACATCTAAGGTCCCCATAGGGTGGATCAACCTATCACAGTGCCAGATCGGCACTCCAGAGTCCCTGCACAATTGAAGAATTAAACATGGAAAGAGGTAAGTAGTGGAGGTCTTGAACGCCTTCTCGTGAATATCTGCTAGCAGCATGCGGGCAAAGTCAATCTCCAATCCTGCTACTAGTGTTTCAACCATGACGGCTCTGTCCCATGTGAGTTCGTTGTCAACTTTTGTAGGCGACACCCTGTTACGCACCAATAACCAGAAGAACTTGGCCATAAAATTTAATGTGGCCTTTCGGATACCCAACCGTGATGCGGTGACCCACTCCGCATGCTCGCCATCTGCAGCAATGTATTTAGCCAACCAAAGTATAACAGCCTCCCTCTGCTCTGCATTACGCGTGAAGGCTTTACTCATCACAACATCCCATCTGTAATCAATTTTGGCCGTGTTGAGAGGCCAAGTGTGATCAGGACCAGGGCCATAGAGGAATCGGCTGATGGTGGTATGTGATATGTCCACTGGAAAACCTCGGACCATAGTAGAAGTGAAAGGGTCCTGGGCTATGGGCTTGGACCTCTTGTCAATCGAACCTTGGAGAGTGGCAGCATAGGAGGCATAGAACTCCCACACAATCTCCTCTCTATAAGTCCCAGGGTCTCGAGCCATCCAGTCACACTTGTGAAGCTGAAAAAGCCGGTGGATGTTGGGAATAGTGTGTAAGCTCCCCGTGAGGACTCTACGCTCTTCAGTAATAAGCCGGACCATCTTTTCTTTCTTATTTAGCATTCTGGCATCCCGGTAGATTTTTCATTGCCCCTCAACACACCATTTGTTTGGCTCCCCAGCCACCGGATCAGGGTCATAGCTTCGTGGCACCGGGACTTCTCTCGAACTGGTGGCCTCATCAGACGAGGCAGCTTTGTCATGTGATCCTGAGCTTGTAGTGGATCCAGAATCGGAGCCAAAAGCATGGGCGGGCTCAGAGCCGCCAGAAGCAGAGACGGACTTTGAGCCGGAAGTAGAACCAGCCTCAGAACCTGAGGTAGAACCAACCGGTGACCCGATCAGTATGTTTTCCTCATTAGACTGGGAGACAGTGACTACGTCGGTGACCATTTGCCGGTGCAGTAGGGGATGTACTCGTGGCTGGTGGAACATATACTGGATCCTTTTTTGCGTCCGTGTCTTCATCAATCAGCCTAAAAGTAGGCTGCACGGATTTTGATTTGCCCTTTTTGGAGTAGGTTACTTGCTTCTTAGGCGCCATGGTACCTGTGGATGCCTAATTAGTACCATAATAAACTCATGACACACTCAAAAATATTTTAGAACTAAGAGCGAACAAAAACGAAAAACAAAAAAAAATTCAGACTATCGCTACAATGGTCATCTACGGTGGGGACCTACAGTCCGTAGACTAATCTACGGTCCGTGGAACCCTTCCGTGGATCAGAGGACCAACAATATTAGTCGTAGATGGAAACCACGGATGTACAGAATGGTCCTTATATTGATCTACGGACCGTAGTCCACCTTCGTGGTTTCACACTTGGTGAAATTTTCAAGTGCATCCATCCACGAACCTGATCTACGGTCCGTAGATTGAACTACGGTCCGTAGACGGGGTCTCGTGGACGTGATCTTGTGTCAGGTTTCAAACATTCATTATTTTCAACCCCACATATTTGACTATTTTCAAAAGTATCCTAGTCTAACCATGCATTTCAACATTTAATCAAGCTAGTTCATCATTCCAAGGGTTCCAATTACTCAATTTGAGAATTATTTCATACAAGATTCGGAACCTTAAGTCGAAACTTACTAATAGACTAACATTTAGACAGGTTTAGCAAACTTTCAAGGCAACACAATCACAATCAATCATCCCAACGGTTGTAGTACTTCGATTTTTTTTTGCATGCAATTACATACACTTTAATTACCCAAGGTCAAGACCCGACTCCCGACTTTCTATATTCAATCTATGAACCAAAATTCAAAGTGAGGGGAAAGTCTATTACCTTACAAGCAATGAGGAGTGGGGTGATTGCGTGATGACACTAAGCTTTGCGAGACCACACTAATCGCCTAGTTGCGCCGAACCCGAACTCCGAAGTTTTGAAAAAGGGCAGTTGAGAGAGATTGGGGAATTTCTGGGATGAGTGGAGGTTGGAGAGGAAATGAAGATTAGGTTTTAAGGGGAGAGGAAAGGGAAGATTTAATGGGGAGTTATGGAGTGATTTAAGGAATTGGGAAGTTTAGAAACGGTTTGGTGGTAAATGGAGGGAAGTGGGAATGGTTTAAAAATTGGGGGATTTTAAATAGGATTGGTCCGGGTCGGGTCAGGCAACATTTAGGGTTTTGGACCCACGAGACCCCATTTACGGTCTGTGGGTCGATCTACGGTCCGTAGATGGGGACCGTAGATCAAACTTGCACTTAAAAATTCAGAAACCTTACCTGGGATGTACGGACACTATTGATGGTCCGTGGAATGAACCACAGACCGTCAATGGGTTCCGTAGACCGCTGCACCAGACTTTTTTCTGCAGATTCTGCTTTTAGCCCCTGCACATGTAGCAACCATTAGCGCTTTCTTTTTACATTTTTTGGACATTTTTTTAGACACAGACCCTATGCTATGTCTAGCCAACACTAAAAACAAAAGTTAAACAACTATCTAAATGAGTACAGAGAAGCAACTAAACAAAGAAAACTACTAAACGGAAAACAAAAACCTATTGTTGGCTAGATTTTACATCTTGGGTTGCCTCCCAAGAAACGCTTGATTTAACGTCGCGGCACGACACATGCCTCTTGATTACTCAGACTTCATCAAGGTGATAGGCCTCAACAACTTCTTGCACACTTTCTGCGTTTCCCAGATAAATCTTGATCCTTTGCCCGTTAACCATGAACCTTGTTCCTTCACTGTTCTCAAGCTCAACCGCTCCATGGGGAAGCACTTTTGTGAGCAAAATGGCCCGGTCCATTTGGATTTGAGTTTTCCTGGAAACAAGTGCAACCTAGAGTTGAATAGAAGCACAAGATCACCAACAACAAATTCTCGCTTTTCAATTCTTTGATCATGATACCTCTTCATCTTCTCTTGGTACAAGGCTGAACTTTCATAAGATTTTAGGCGAAACTCATCAAGCATATTCAAGTCATTCATTCTTTGATTAGATGTGGCGCCCCCAATCCAAATTTAGCTTCTTCATTGCCCACAAAGCCTTATGCTCTAGCTCTACCGGTAAATGGTAAGATTTACCATATACAAGTTGGCAATGAGATATACCTATGGGAGTCTTGTATGCAGTGCATAGGCCCATAGAGCATCATCAAGCTTCCTTGACCAATCCGTTCTATTAGCATTCACAATCTTTGCCAAAATTTGTTTGATCTCTTTGTTGGACACTTCAACTTGCCCACTAGTCGGCGGATGGTAAGGAATGGCTACATTGTGGCGGACACCATACTTCTCAAGTAGCGCCTTGAACAACTTATTACAAAAGTGAGAACCTCCATCGCTAATAATAGCCCTCGGTGTACCAAATCTGGAGAAGATATTCTTTTTCAAGAATGCGGTGACACTTTTACCGTCATTGTTGGAGAGCGCTACTGCTTCCACCCACTT
>NW_006239483.1:29529-30673 GCF_000226075.1 Solanum tuberosum
TCCCATAAGGTCAAGTGAAGGTGGTCTTCTCTTGGTCCTCAAGAGCTATAGAAATCTTATTGTAGCCCGAATAACCATTAAGAAAACAATACCAACCCTTACCAGCAAGTCTATCCAACATCTGATCCATGAATGTCATAGGGAAATTGTCATTTTCTGTCCAAGCATTTAGCTTCCGGTAGTCATGCAGACTCTCCATCCAGTCACGGGCCGCATCAAAACAAGCTCGTTTCTCTCATTAGGAACCACAGTAATCCCACCTTTCTTGGGCACACATTGAACAGGACATACCCAACTACTATCTGCAATGGGATAGATAATTCCAGCATCCAACCACTTGATGATCTCCTTTTTAACTACCTCTTGCATAGACAAATTTAATCTTCTTTGGTGCTCAACACTAGGTTTGTGATCTGGCATGAATTGGATTTTGTGGGAACAAATACCGGGAGAAATCCCAATAATATCCGCAATAGTCCACCCAACAGCTCGCTTGAACCTATTTAACACAGTCACCAAGCACTCTACTTGTCTCACATTTAAACCTGCCGCAATGATGACCGGCAAAGTATTATCTCTACCCAAGAATACATACCTCAAATGCGGTGGTAGAGCCTTGAGCTCCAATTTAGGTGCCTTCACAATAGATGGTCTCGCGGGTGGAGACTCACAATTCTTCATGTCTAACTCATACTTCTTTGGTTTGGAACGATATTCGCACCTATCAAGTGCAGCCACCAACTCATCTTACTCTTCAATACCATCACTATCGAAATTAATCATAACTACGGCTAGTGCCTCAACACCGAGTCGCTCTTCAATTTGCACTTCTGTTCCACTCTCAACTCTATAAGTTATAGTAGATACCGTTTGGAGCTCACCACTCTGCTTCATCGACCTATAAATATTGAAAGTTGTTTCTTCATTGTTCAATCTGAACTTCATTTGCCCCCTCTCCATATCAACCAACACACGCCCTGTGGCAAGGAATGGTCTCCCAAGGATGATAGGAACCTCAAAATCAACCTCACAGTCAAGAATCACAAAATCCGCCGGAAAGATGAATGACTCCACTTTCACTAGCACATCATGGAGTACACCAATGGGCCTTTTCACAGTTCGATCGGCCATTAGTAACCGCATT
>NW_006239483.1:31730-75630 GCF_000226075.1 Solanum tuberosum
ATGATGGGCACCTCAAAATCAACCTCACAGTCAAGAATTACAAAATCTGCTGGAAAGATGAACGAGTCCACTTTTACTAGCACATCATGGAGTACACCAAGGGGCCTTTTCACAGTTTGATCGGCCTAAGTAACCGCATCGTAGTAGGCTTTGGATCTCCTAGACCCTACTTCTTATAAATAGACAATCGCATGAGGTAGATGCTAGCACCAAGATCACACAATGCCTTAGCAAAGTGTAACAACCCTATAGTACATGGAATCGTGAAAGCACCAGGATCTTCCTTCTTCTGCACAAGAGACCTTGTAGCAATAGCATTGTAATCTATCATCATCTTCAAAACTCACAGACCTTTTCTTTGTCACCATATCTTTCATAAACTTCGCATACCCAGACATTTGCTCCAAGGCTTCTATCAACGAAACGTTGATGGAAAGCTGCTTCAAAATATTAATAAACCTGCGATATTTACCATCTTCAGTCTTCTTCACTAACCTCTGTGGAAAAGGTAGTGGAGGTTTAGGTATGAGGACCACTTTCTGAGATATATATGCTTCTTTATTTGTCGCATTCTCAGACTCTTCTCTAACCTCATCATCTTCTTTTCTAATCTCAACATCCACCACAAACGACATAGGTGGATCAATGGTTTGCTTACCCCCTCGAGTAGTAACTATCATACAATGACCTTCATCTTTGGATTCTGGATGGTGTTGCTAGGAAGAGTGCCAAGTTGACGTGGGTTCACTGTAGTAGACAACTGAGTCATCTGCTGCTCTAGATGCTTTATTGACACTGCATGGACATCAACCTTTTGACCAATACTAGACAAGTCATTTCTCCATCTCCTTCACATTCTCGTCAGTTGCATCAAACCTTCTCATCATCTTCTGCATCATATCTTCAATACGCGCCATATTGCCTCCAGTTTCCGTAGTACTAGATTCCTGATTTTGAGGGGGAACATAAGGTCCAACCCGATCGTTTCTGTTTCCATAGTTGTTTCGATTGTAGTTATTGTCGCGATTGAAGTTCCCATCCCGGACATATTTACCCTCTCGCTGTAATTGCCATAGTTCCGACCTTGGTTTCTTTGACCTTGGTGCCAATTTTCTGTGTTGGATCCTTGGGCGTTTGATCGAAAACTCCCCGTCTGATCATTCACCGCATAAGCATCTTCTTCATAGTAACACTCTTCAACATGTGGTGGATTTCTACTCAAGTAGCTCACAGCATTTACCTTTTCCACACCTCCGCTCACATGCTTCAATATCAACACCAACTCATTCCTCATATGAGCCATCTCCTCATGAATTTCATCAGCAGACTGATTGTTTGTAGCATGAACGGCAAATGTGTTTCTCCCAGTATCCGACCTCCTAGTGCTCCATGCTTTATTGTTGCGAGAGATCTTTTCCAGTTTTTCTGCAATCTGTGTGTATGTGCACTCACCATATGAACCTCCAGCAGTAGTATCAAGCACTGCTTTATTGTTGTCATCCTGACCTCGATAGAAATATTCCTTCAGCGACTCATCATCAATATGGTGATTCGGAACACCTCTTATGAACGCAGTGAATCTATCCCAAAAGCTACTCACAGACTCTCCAGGTAATGCCACAAAATTGTTGACCTTATCTTTGTAAGAATTCAGTAAGTAATCAGTAAACAAAAGTCAATTTTGGTTGTTATCAAGATGAGAGAATTAACTAGGGTAACGCAGTAATCATATTAATAGCAATCCTTTCCTAGTGTACTACATGCAAAGTGATAAGCATGTATCTCTAAATCCTTGGTCCAGCATCTAGAGAATTTCACCCCCATAAGCTCATAACGCGGTAATCCTAATAATAGTAATCCTTTTCTAGTGTATTACATGCAAAGTGATCAGTTAGGTATCTCTATATCCTTGGTCCGGCATCTAGAGAATTTCACCCCGCACCTTGGTCCGGCTACGTGTGTATAATTTACTAACCCTTACCTTTACCTCATATTAGACATCATAATCGATGTTTGGCTTAGTTATTACTTTGCATCAATCGACATTAGCCTATTAGATAGTATCACACTAAATCTATGTTGATAATTCTTTTCTTGTTGATTACCTCCTTGGTCCGGCAAGTAGCAACAACGTGAGTACTAACGTTTGCAACCGCTAAAAAGACTTCTAAACGAAAGAATTATCAATGCATGCAAAACACTATTCAAGAATTACTTATTTACTATTCATACTTTGTTAATCGCCCATGATTCCCACAACCCTAGTTGTGGAGTTTAGTTACCCATAATCATATGAACACAATTCATTGTATTAGATGAAAGAACTTGAATTTCAATACCAAAATCTTCAAAACCAACTTAGGAAATCAAGAATTTGCTAGGTTTGCAACAATAAAATCCCAAGTCACCTAATAGAACTAAAGTAATAAAGTCTAACCCCCAAAAACGAGGTTTACATACCCTATTTATAAAAACAAGTCCTAAATTAAAAGGGAAACAAAATAAGGAAACATTGTTCAGGCACGCGTCTTCATTCCACGAGACTGACTCACGGACCGTCAATAGATCTGCGGTCCGTGAGTCCCTTCCATCAGCCAGGACTTGGAAAATATTTCAGCTTCCAAAATTCAGCTTCTCTGAAGCAAACGACGGAACTCCAGTACGGACCGTAGATCGATCTACGGTCCGTCAATCCCTCTCCGTGACTCCACACTTAGAATCTTCAAAAATCAAGTACTGGAACCCTCGCAGTATCATTCTACGGATCAACAGTACGGTCCGTAGATCAATCTACGGACCGTTAATGGCCGTCGTGGTTCCACACTTGGTCAGATTTCCCTGATTTGCCTTCCATGCCTTGCCTGCTGATCTACGTTTACCATCTACGGAGCGTCAATGGACCTACGGTCCATAGATCACCTCCGTAGATGCCCTTTTCTGCATTTCTTTCAGCTATCTCTTTACTTCCGCGCCTAAACATCTTTCCTGCAAAACATGATAAAAACACATAAAAACCAATACAAAAAGGCCCTAGACACACACAATTCTTACGTGAAATGTATTAAAAATATCATAAACTCACGGTATATCAGACGGCGGCGATGGCTTCTCCCGTAGATGTTGGCCATAAACAGTGAAAATGGGGAGAATCTATGGAGTTTTACTTTAAAGAATACATTAAAATTTTATTAGTTTATCTTTTATTAAATAATTTTGGTTAATAATTTTAAAAAATAGTTATGAAATAATTATGACATGGCATTAATATATATGACGTGGATATGGCATGTCATTTATGTAAAGGAGAGTAAGCTACTCACATGGTTGGAGGGGATTAAAAGTCTCATTTTAATTGAGTCTAAGGATTCAGTTGACAAATGGTTAAGTAAAAGGGTCTAGAATACAAACTGATACAAGTATAAGAGTCCATCAGACCAATTCGCCAATATAAGAATCAAGAAAAGACATAAAAACACCTCAAAAAATTCCTGAATCGCACCTGTCACCTAATAATATCGATACGAATAATTTTTTTTTTTTTGTGACTACTTGAAAAATATCAAATATTTAATTCATAACGTCCGAAAAATATAAAAATCAAGAAAAAGACATAAAAACACCTCAAAAAATTCCCTAATCCCACCAATCACCTTAGAATATCAATACGAATAAAATATCAAAAATCACAATTTTTCATGACTGACCAAAAATTATAAAAAATTTTAATTTGTAAATGTCCAAAAAATATAAAAATCAAGAAAAAGACATAAAAAAATCTCAAAAAATTCCCGAATCGCACCGGTCACATTAGAATATCGATACGAATAAAATATCAAAATTTCACATTTTTTCGTGACTGCCCAAAAAATATAAAAAGTTCATTCGTGAACGTACAAAACATATAAAAATCAAGAAAAAGACATAAAAATACCTCAAAAAATTGCCTAATTGTACTTGTCACCTTAGAATATCGATACGAATAAAACAACATTTTTTCGTGATTGCCCAAAAAATATCAAAAATTTTAATTCGTAAACGTTCGAAAAATATAAAAATAGGGAAAAAGACATAAAAACACCTCAAAAATATTTCGAATAGCACCAATCACCTTAGAATATCGATACATATAAAATATCAATATTTTTCATACACTGCCCGAAAAATATAAAAATCAAGAAAAAGACATAAAACACCTCAAAAAATTTCATAATCGCACCAGTCACCTTAAAATATCTATACGAATAAAATATCAAAAATTCATATTTTCTCGTCACTGCCCTAAAAATATCAAAAAACTTTATTCGTAAACATTCAAAAAATATAAAAATCAAGAAAAATACATAAAAACACTTCCAAAAAATTCCAAATTGCACCAGTTACCATAGAATATAGATACGAATAAATTATCAAAATTCAACCTTTTTTCGTGACGGACTGAAAAATATCAAAAATTTTAATTCATAAAAGTCCGATGAAAATAAAAATCAAGAAAAAGCCACAAAAAAACATCAAAAAATACCCGAATCGCACATGTCACCTTAGAATATCGATACGAATAAAATAACAAAATTTCACATTTTTTCGTGACTACCAAATAATATCAAAAACTTTAGTTCGTAAATGTCCGAAAAATATAAAAATCAAGAAAAAGAAATAAAAACACCTCAAAAATTTCCCAAATTGGACCAGTTACCTTAGAAAATCAATACGAATAAAATATCAAAATTTCACATTTTTTCGTAACTGCCCAAAAAATAACAAGAAATTTAATTCGTAAACTCCCGAAAAATATAAAAATCAAGAAAAAAACATATAAATACCTCAAAATATTCCCGAATCGCTCCAATCACCTTAGAATATCGATACGAATAAAATCACATTTTTTCGTGACTGCTCAAGAAATATCAAACAATTTAATTCGTAAACGTCCAAAAAATATAAATATCAAGAAAAAGACATAAAAATACCTCAAAAAATCCCCGAATAGCACCTGTCACCTTAGAATATAGATACGAATAAAATATCAAAATTTCACATTTTTTTGTGACAGACCGAAAAATATCAAAAGATTTAATTCGTAAACGTTCGAAAAATATAAAAATCAAGAAAAAGACACAAAAACACCTCAAAAAAATTTCGAATCGCACCAGTAACCTTAGAATATAGATATGAATAAAATCACATTTTTCATGACTGCCCGAAAAATATCATAAATTTTAATTCAAAAACGTTAAAAAAACATTAAATCAAGAAAACAACATAAAAACACCTCAAAAAATTCTCGAATCGGACCAGTCACCTTAGAATCTCGATAGGAATAAAATATCAAAATTTCACATTTTTTCGTGATTGCCCGAAAAATATAAAAATCAAGCAAAAGACATAAAAACACCTCAATAAAATCCCGAATCACACCAGTCACCTTAGAATATAGATACGAATAAAATCACATTTTTCATTACTAACCCTAAAATATCAAAAATTTAAATTCGTAAACGTCTAAAAAATATAAAGATCAAGAAAAAGAGATAACAACACCTCAATAAATTCTCAATTCGTACAAGTCATCTTAGAATATCGATATGAATAAAATATCAAAAATTTAACTTTTTCGTGACTGCCTGAAAAATATCAAAAAATTTAATTCGTAAACGTCCGGAAAATGTAAAAATCAGGAAAAATACAAAAAACACCTCAAATAATTCCCGATTTGCACCAGTCACCTTAGATTATCGATACAAATAAAATATTAAAATTTACATTTTTTCGTAGATATCCGAATAATATCAAAAAACTTAATTCGTAAACGTTCAAAAAATATTAACATCGAGAAAAAGACATAAAACACCTCAAAAAATTACCGAATCGCACCAGTCAATTTAGAATATCGATACAAATTAAATAACAAAGTTTCACATTTTTTCCTGACAACCGAAAAAATATTTAAAATGTTTATTTGTAAACGTCTGAAAATTATAAATATCAATAACAAGACATAAAAAAATCTCAAAAAATTTCTGAATCGCACCAGTCAGATTAGAATATTGATACGAATAAAATATTAAAATATCACATTTTTTCGTGAATGCCCGAAAAATATAAAAAAAAACTAGTTCGTAAACGTCCGAAAAATGTAAAAAACAAGAAAAAGGCATAAATACACTTCAAAAAATTCCCGAATCGCACCTGTTATCTTAGAGTATCGATATGAATAAAATAACTTTTTTTCGTGACTCCTCGAAAAATATCAATATATTTTTAATTCGTAACTGTCCGAAAAATATAAAAATTAGGAAAAAGACATAAAAATACATTCAAAAATCTCGAATCGCACTTGTCACCTTAGAATATCGATATGAATAAAATATCAAAAATTCATATTTTCTCGTGACAGCCGAAAAATATCAAAAATTTTAATACAAAACGTCCGAAAAAAAATATAAAAATCGAGGAAAAGACATAAAAACACCACAAAAAAATCTTGAATCGCACCAGTCACCTTACAATATCGATACAAATAAAATATCAAAAATTCACATTTTCTCGAGACTACCAAAAACTATAAAATATTTTAATTCGGAAACGTTCAAAAGATATAAAGAACAAGAAAAAGACATAAAAACACCTCAAGAAATTCTCGAATCGCACATGTCATCTTAGAATATCGATATGAATAAAATAACATGTTTTCGTGACTGCTTGAACAATATCAATACTTTTAATTCGTAAATGTCTAAAAAATATAAAAAATCAAGCAAAAGACATAAAAACACCTTCAAAAATCCCGAATCGCACCTGTCACCTTAGAATATCCATACGAATAAAATATCAAAAATTTAAATTTTCTCGTGACTGCTGAAAAAATATGAAAAATGTTAATTCGTAAACGTCTGAAAAATATAAAAATTAAGAAAACGACATAAAAACATCTCAAAAAATTCTTGAATCGCAACAGTCACCTTAGAATATCGATACGAATAAAATATCAAAAATTCATATTTTCTCGTGACTGCCGAAAAATATCAAAAATTTTAATTCGTAAAAGTATAAAAAATATAAAAATAAAAAAAGACATAAAAATACCTATAAACATTGCTGAAACGCTCTAATCACCTTAGAATATCGATACGAATAAAATATCAAAATTTCACATTTTCTGAGACTGCCAAAAAATATCAAAATTTTTAATTCGTAAACGTCCGAAAAATACAAAAATCAAGAAAAAACCATAAAAACACCTCAAAAAATCCCTAATCGCAACTGTCACCTTAGAATATCAATACATATGAAATATCAAAATTTCACATTTTTTCGTGACGGCCGAACTATATCAAAAAATTTAATTCGTAAACGTCTGAAAAATATAAAAATTAAGAAAACAGACATAAAAACACCACAAAATATAGTCGAATCGCACATGTCACCTTAGCATATCGATACGAATAAAATATCAAAATTTTACATTTTTTTGTGAATGCCCAAAAATATCAAAATATTTAATTCGTAAACGTCCGAAAAATATTTGAAACAAGAATGAGACCTAAAAACACCTCAAAAATTTCCCGAATTGTACTTGTCACCTTAGAATATCGATACAAATAAAATATCAAAATTTCAAATTTTTTCGTGAGTGCCCAAGAAACAACAAATTTTTTAATTCGTAAACGTTTGAACAATATAAAAATCAAGAAAAAGACATAAAAATACCTCAAAAAATTCTCGAATCGCACCAGTCAGCTTAGAATATCGATACAAATAAGATATCAAAATGTCACATTTTTTCGTGACTGTCCTTAAAATATAAAAATCAAGAAAGAGGCATAAAAACACCTCAAAAAATTTTAATTCGTAAATGTTCGAAAAATATAAAAATCAAGAAAAAGACAAAAAAATACCACAAAAAATTCCCGAATCGCACCAGTCTCCTTAGATATCGATACAAATAAAATTGCATTTTTTCATGATTGCCTGAAAAATACCATAAATTATAATTCGTAAACGTCTCGAAAATATAAATATCAAGAAAAAGACCTAAAAATACCTCAAAAAATTCCCTAATCACACTTGTCATCTTAGAATATCGATACGAATAAAATATTAAAATTTTACATTTTTTTCGTTACTACTCAAAAAATATCAAAAAACTTTTATTCGTAAACGTTCGAAAAGTATAAAAATCTAGAAAAAGGCATAAATACAAGTCACCTTAGAATATGGATACGGATAGGATATCGAAGTTTCACATTTTTTTGTGATTTCTCAAATAATATCTAATATTTTAATTCGTAATCGTCCATAAAGTATGAAAATCTAGAAAAAGGCATAAATACAACTCTAAAAATTTCCGGATCGCACCAGTCACTTTAAAACATCGGTAAGAATAAAGTATCAAAATTTCACATTTTTTCGTAACTGCCCGAAAAATATCATAAATTTTAATTCGTAAACGTTAGAAAAATATAAAGATCAAGAAAAAGATATAAAAACACCTCAAAAAATTGCTCGAATCGCACCTGTCACCTTAGAATATCGATACGAAAAAAATATTAAAATTTCACTATTTTTCGTGACTGCCTGAAAAATATCAAATATTTAATTTGTAAACGTTAAAAAAATATATAAAAAAAAAGACATAAAAACAACTCAAAAAATTCTCGAATCACAACAATAACTTTAGAATATTGATAGAAATAAAATATCAAAATTTCACTTTTTTTCGTGACTCAAAAAAAAATATCAAAAATTTTAATTCGTAAATGTGTGAAAAATTAAAAAAATCTAAAAAAAGACATAAAAACACCTCAAAAAATTCTCGAATCGCACCAGTCACCTTAGAATATCAAAAAATTTAATTCGTCGACCTCGGAAAAATATAAAAATCAAGAAAAAGACATAAAATAACCTCAAAATTTTTTTGAATCGCACCAGTCACCTTAGAGTATTGAAACGAATAAGATATCAAAATTTTACATGTTTTCGTGACTGCCGAAAAAATATCATAAAATTTAATTCGTAAACGCCCGAAAAATATAAAGATCAAGAAAAATAAATAAAAACACCTCAAAAAATTCTCGAATCCCACCCCTCAACTTAGGATATCATTACGAATAAAATATCAAAATTTCACATTTTTTCGTGATTGCCTGAAAAATATCAAAAAATATAATTCGTAAAGGTCAGAAAAATATAAAAATCAAGAAAAAGACATAAAAGCACCTCCAAAAATTCCTGAATCACACTAGTCACCTTAGAATATCGATACGCATAATATATCAAAATTTTACAGTTTTTCGTGATTGCTCAAAAAATATCAAAAATTTTAATTCGTAAACGTCCGAAAAATATAAAAATCAAGAAAAAGACAAAAAAACTCCTCAAAAAATTCCTGAATCGCACTTATCACCATATAATATTGATACAAATATTAAATATCAAATTTTTTCGTGACTGTTCGAAAAATATCTGAAATTTTAATTCGTAAACGTCCAAAAAATATAAAAATCAAGAAAAAGATATAAAAACACCACAAAAATTATTGAATCGCACCGATCACCTTAGAATATCGATACGAATAAATTATCAAAATTTTATATTTTTTCGTATCTGCCCAAAACATACCAAAAGATTTAATTTGTAAACGTCCGAAAAATTTAAAAATCTAGAAAAATACATAAAAACATCTCAAAAGATTCTCGAATACCACCAGTCACCTTAAAATATCGATACGAATAGAATATCAAAAATTCACATATTTTCGTGACTGTCCGAAAAATATCTAAAATTTTAATTCGTAAACGTCCGTAAAATATAAAAATCAACAAAAAGACATAACTACACCTCAAAAAATTTTCGAATCGCACCAGTCACCTTAGAATATCGTTAAGAATAAAGTATCAAAATTTCATATTTTTTCATGACTGTCCGAAAAATATCTAAAATTTTAAATCGTAAACATCCGTAAAATTTAAAAATCTATAAAACGACATAAATACAACTCAAAAAATTTCTGAATCGCACCATTCACCTTAGAATATCGATACGAATGGAATATCAAAATTTCAAATTTTTTCGTTACTGCCTGAAAAATATTTAAAATTTTAATTCTTAAACATCTAAAAAATATAAAAACACCTCAAAAAATTCCCGAATCGCATCTCACCATAGAAAATCGATTCAAATAAAATATCTAAATTCTCATTTTTGATGACTGATCGAAAAATATCAAAAAATTAAATTCTTAAACATCCGAAAAATATAAAAATCAAGAAAAACACATAAAAACACCTCAAAAAAATTATGAGTCGCACCAGTCACCTTAGAATATCAATACGAATGAGATATCATAATTTCACATTTTTGCGTGACCTCTTGAAAAATATCAAAATTTTTAATTCATAAACGTGTGAAAAATATAAAAATCTAGAAAATGATATTAAAACACCTATAAAAAGTCCTTAATCGCACAAGTCACCTTAGAATATCGATACGCATAATATGTTAAAATTTTCACATTTTTTCGTAACTACCCGAAAAGTATCAAAAATTTTAATTCGTAAACGTCCAAAAGACATAAAAATGAAGAAAAAGATATAAAAACACCTCAAAAAATTTCCGAATCGCATTTGTCACCTTAGAATATCGAAACGAATAAAATATCATAATTTCACATTTTTTTGTTACAGCCCAAAAAATATTAAAAAACATTTATTCGTAAACGTCCGAAAAACATAAAAATAAAGAAAAATACATGAAAACACCTCAAAAAATTTTGGAATCACGCCTGTCACCTTCGAATATCGATGCGTATAAAATATTAAAATGTTACATTTTTTCGTGACTGCCTAAAAAATATAAAAAATTCAAATTCGTAAACGTTCGTAAAATATAAAAATCTAGAACAATACATAAAAATACCTCAAAAATTCACGAATAGCACCAGTCACTTGAGAAGATCGATATTAAAATTTCACATTTTTTTGTGTCTCCCAAAAAAGTATCAAAAATTTAAATTCGTAAACGTGTGAAGAATATAAAAATATAGAATAGGATATAAAAACACCACAAAAATTTCCCGAATGCACCAGTCACCTTAGAATATCGATACGAAGAGAGTTTCAACATTTCAACTTTTTTCGTTACAGCCCGAGAAATATCAAAAAAATTAATTCGTAAACGTCCAATAAACATAAAAATAAAAAAAAAGATATAAAAACACTTCAAAAAATTCCAGAATAGCATCAGTCACCTTATAATATCGATATGAATAACATATCAAAATTTCACATTTTTCGTGACTGGCCGAAAAATATTAAAATCAAGAAAAACATAAAAATACATAAAAAAAATCACGAATAACACCAGTCACCTTAGAATATTGATACGATTAAAATACCAAAATTTCACATTTTTTCATGAATGTCCAAAAACTATCATTACTAATTCGTAAATATCTGAAAAAATATTATAATCAAGAAAACGAAATAAAAACTTCTCAAAAAATTCATGAATAGCACTTGTCACCTTAGAATATCGATACGAATAAAATATTACAATTTCAAATTTTTTTCTTTAATACCTGAAAAATATCAAAAATTTTAATTCATAAACGTCCAAACAATATAAAAATCAAGAAAAATACATAATAACATCTCAAAAAATCCATAATCGCACCTGTCACCTTAGAATATCGATACGAATAAAATATTAAAATTTCACATTTTTTCGTGACAATCCAAAATATATTAAAAATTTAAATTCATAAACCTTTGAAAATTTAAAAATTACGAATAAGACATAAAAGCATCTCAAAAATTCCCGAATAGCACCAGTCACCTTAAAATATCGATACGATTAAAGTATCAAAATTTCACATATTTTCGTGACTGGCTGAAAAAATTTCTTAAATTTTAATTCGTAAACGTTTGTAAAATAGAGAAAATAAAAAAATGCAATAAATACACATAAAAAAATTCACGAATCGTACCAGTCATCTTAGAATATTGATAAAAATAGAATAATAAAATTTCACATTTTTTCGTGACTCCCAAAAAAATTTCAAAAAATATAATTCGTAAACTTGTGAAAAATATAAAGACAAAAAGACATAAAAACACCTCAAAATTTTTCAAAATCGCACTAGTCACCCTAGAATATTGATACGAATAGAATATCAAAATTTCACATTTTTTCATGAATGCCCGAAATATATCAAAAGATTTAATTCATAAATGTCCAAAAAATATAAAAATCAAGAAAAAGATATAAAAATACCTGAAAAAATTTCCAAATCACACAAGTCACCTTAGAATATCGATACGAATAGAATATCAAAATTTCACATTTTTTCATGAATGCCCGAAATATATCAAAAGATTTAATTCATAAATGTCCAAAAAATATAAAAATCAAGAAAAAGATATAAAAATACCTAAAAAAATTCCCTAATCGCACCTGTCCACTTAGAATATCGATAGGAATGAAATATCAAATTTTCACATTTTTTCGTGACTCCCTGAAAAATGTCAAAATTTTTAATTCGTAAACAAGTGAAAAATATAAAAATCTAGAAAAAGACATAAAAACACCTATAAAAAAATCCCGAATCACACCTGTCACCTTAGATTGTCGATACGAATAGAATATTAAAATTTCACATTTTTTCTTAATTGCTCGAACAATATTAAAAAATTTAATTCGTAAACGTCCGAAAAATATAAAAATCAAGAAAAACACATAAAAACACGTCAAAAAATTCCCGAATCGCACTTGTCACCTTAGAATATAGATACGAATAAAATATCAAAATTACACTTTTTTTTCGTTAATGCCACAAAAATATCAAAAAATTTAATTTGTAAACGTCCGAAATATATAAAAATCAAGAAAAGATATAAAAACACCTCAAAAAATTCCAGAATCGCACATGTCACCTTCGAATATCGTTACGAATCAGATATTTAAAAAATTACATTTTTCCGTGAGTTCACAAATAATATCAGCAATTTTAATTCGTAAACGTCCGAAAAATATAAAAATCAAGAAAAAGACATAAAAAGACCTAAAAAAATTCTCGAATCTCACCAGTCACCTTATAATATCGATAAGAAAAAAATATCAAAATTTTAAATTTTTGGGGACTTTCCAAAAAATATCAAAATTTTTAATTCGTAATTCTCCGAAAAATATAAAAGTCAAGAAAAAGACATAAAAAAACAACTCAAAAAATTCTGAATCACACAAATCACATTAGAATATTGATATGAACGAAATATAAAAATTTCATATTTTTTCGTGATTGCCTAAAAAATTCCAAAAATTTAATTCGTAACCATTCGAATAATAAAAAAATCAAGAAAAAGACATAAAAACATCTCAAAAAATTCACGAATCGCACTTGTCACCTTAGAATATAGATACGAATAAAATATCAAAATGAAACTTTTTTTTCGTTATAGCCTCAAAAATATTAAAAAATTTAATTCGTAAAAGTCCGAAAAATATAAAAAATAAGAAAAGATATAAAATCACCTCAAAATATTCCAGAATCGCACATGTCACCTTCGAATATCGTTACGAATAAGATATTTAAAAAATTACATTTTTCCGTGACTTCACAAATAATATCAACAATTTTAATTCTTAAACGTCCGAAGAATATAAAAATCAAGCAAAAGACATAAAAACACCTCAAAAAATTCTCCAATCTCACTAGTCACCTTATAATATCAATAAGAAAAAAAAATCGAAATTTTGATTTTTTTGTAACTTCCCAGAAAATATCAAAAAAATTTATTCGTAAACGTCCGAAAAATATAAAAGTCAATTAAAAGACATAAAAAAATACCTCAAAAAAATTTGAATCGCACAAGTCACCTTAGAATATTGATACGAATGAAATATAAAAATTTCATATTTTTTCGTGATTGCCTAAAAAATACCAAAAATTTAATTTGTAAACGTTCGAATAATATAAAAATCAAGAAAAAGAAATAAAAACACCTCAAAACAGTCCCGTATCGCCCCAGTCACCTTAAACTATCGATACGAATAAAGTATAAATTTTTTACATCTTTTGTATCTGTCCGAAAAATATCATAAATTTTAATTCGTAAACGTCTCAAAATATAATAATCAAGAAAAGTACATAAAAACACCTCAAAAAAATTTCGAAACGCACTTGTCACCTTAGAATGTCAAGATGAATAAAATAATAAAATTTCACATTTTTTCGTTACTACCCAAAAAATATCAAAAAATTTAATTCGTAAACGTCCGAAAAATATAAAAATCAAGAAAATGACATGAAAACACCTCAAAAAATAGCACCTGTCACCTAGGAATATCGATACAAAGAAAATATTAAAATTTCACTTTTTTTCATGACTGCCCGAAAAATATTAAAATCTTTAATTTGTAAACGTCCGAATAATATAAAAATTAAGAAAAAGACATAAAAACACCTCAAAAATTCCCGAATCGCACTTGGTACCTTAGAATATAGATACAAATAAAATATCAAAATATCACATTTTTAGTGAATGATCGAAAAATATCAAAAAATTAAATTTGTAAATTGGAAAACAATATAAAAATCAAGAAAATGACATAAAACACCTCAAAATATCCCAAATAGCACCAGTCACCTTAGAATATCGATATGAATAGAACATCAACATTTCACATTTTTTCGTTACTGCCAGAAAAATATAAAAAAATTTAATTCGTAAACGTCTAAAAAACATAAAATTCAAGAAAAGAAATATAAAAATACCTAAACAAATTCCTGAATTAGACCTATCACCATAGAATATCGATACGAATAATATATTAAAATTTCACATTTTTTCGTGACTGCTCAAAAATTATTAAATTTTTTAATTCGTAAACGTCCGTCAAATATAAAAATCAAGAAAAAGACATAAAAACACCTCAAAAATTCCTGAAACGCACTTGTCACCCTAGAATATTGATATGAAAAAAATATCAAAATTTCACATTTTTTTGTGACTACCCGAAAAATATCAAAAAATTAATTCGTAAACGTTAAAAAATATAAAAATCAAGAAAGAGACGTAAAAACACTTCAAAAAATTCTCGAATCGCTCCAGTCACCATATAATATCGATATAAATAAACTATCAAAATGTCACACTTTTTTGTGACTGCCCCAAAAAAATATCAAAAATTTTAATTCGTAAAGGTCCGAAAAATATATAAATCAAGAAAAAGACATGAAAAAAGCTCAAAAATTCCCGAATTGCACCACTCACCTTGGAATATCGATACGAATAAAATATCAAAATTTAATATTTGTTCGTAACTGCCCAAAAAATATCAAAAATTTTAATTTATAAACTTCTGAAAAATATAAAATTAAGAAAAAGTCATAAAAACACCTCAAAAAATTCTCGAATCGCACCAATCACTTTAGAATATGGATACAAATTAGATATCAGAATTTTAGATATTTTTGTGAATGCCCGAAAATATCAAAAAATTTAATTCGTAAACGTCTAAAAAATATATAAAAACACCTCAAAATATTCTCGAATCGCACCATTCATCTTAGTATATCGATACGAATTAGATATCATTATTTCACATTTTTCGTAACAGCCCGAACAATATCAAAAATTTTAATTCGTAAAAGTTTGAAAAATATAAAAATCAAGAAAAAGACATAAAAATACCTCAAAAAATTCCCGAATCGCACATGTCACTTTAAAATATCGATACGAATAAAATATTAAAATTTCAAATTTTTTTCGTGACTGCCCAAAAATATTAAAAAATTTAATTCATGAACGTCCGAAAAATATAGAAATTAAGAAACAGACATAAAAACACTTCAAAAAATTCGTAATCGCACCTGTCACCTTACAATATTGAAACGAATAAAATACTAAAATTTCGTATTTTTTCGTGACTGCCTGAAAAATGTATAAAATTTTAATTCGTAAACATCTGGAAAATAAAAAAATCAAGAAAAAGATATAAAAACACTTCAAAAAATTCTGACTAGCACCAATTACCTTAGAAAATTGATACGAATAATATATCAAAATTTGAAGTTTTTTCGTGATTGCCCGAAAATATTAAAAAATTTAATTCATAAACGTCCGAAAAATATATAAATAAAAAAAGACAGAAAAAACATCTCAAAAATTTCCAGAATCGCACCTGTTACCTTAGAATATCGATACGAATAAAATATCAAAATTTCACATTTTTTCGTGATTGCCCAAAAAATACCAATAATTTAAATTGGTAAACGTCCGAAAAATATAAAAATCAAGAAAAGTTATAAAAACACCTCAAAAAATTCTTGACTCGCACCAGTCACCTTAGAATATCGATATGAAGAAAATACAAAAAATTCAAATTTTTCGTGACTGCTCGAAAAATATCAAAAAATTTATTTCGTAAACTTTCAAAAAATATACAAATCAAGAAAAAGACATAAAAATATCTCAAAAAATTCACGAATCGCACCAGTCACCTTAGTATATTGATAAGAATTAAATATAAGAATTTCACATTTTTTCGTAAATGACCGAACTATTTCAAAAAAATTTATTCGTAAACGTCGAAAAATATTGAAATCAAGAAAAAGACAAAAAAACACCTCAAAAATTTCCCAAATCGCACCTCTCACCTTAGAATATCGATATGAATAAAATATCACATTTTTTCATGTCTGTCTGAAAAATATCAAAAATTTAAATTCGTAAACATCCAAAAAATATAAATGTCAAGAAAAAGACATAAAAACACATCAAAAATTTCTCGAATTGCACCACTCACCTTAGAATATCGATACAAATAAAATGTAAAAATTTCACAAATTTTCGTGACTGCTCGAAAAATATCAAAAATTCTGATTCGTAAATGTCCGAAAAAATATAAAAATAAAAAAGGACATAAAAATACCTCAAAAAATACCTGAATCGCACCAATCACTATAGAATATCGATACGAATAAAATATCAAAATTTCACATTTTTTCGTGACTACCTGAAAAACATTTAAAATTTTAATTCGTAAACGTCCTAAAATATATAAATCAAGAAAAATACATAAAAACACCTCTTAAATTTTTTCAATCGCACAAGTAACCTTAGAATATCGATACAAATAAAATACAAAATTTCACATTTTTTTGTGACTGCCTGAAAAGTATCAAAAAATTTAATTCGAAAACGTCCGAAAAATATAAAAATCAAAATAAAGATAAAAAAACGCCTCAAAAAATTATTCCTTTTTGTTGTCATTGTTTCTACCACTTGGTTTCTGCCCTTTTACCCACTGCTAGCTGTTCTGAGTATCGGGTTGGCTTACCTACTGGTGGGATATAATAGGTTTTATCACGGCTCGAGGAATCAGGTCGTGACAAGTTGGTATCAGAGTCAGGTTTATTGGTCTCATTTGTATAGAGCTAGCATCTAGTAGAGTTCTGCGGATAGGAGCGGAGACGTCTGTGACTTATCTTCGAGAGGCTACTGGATGTCAAGAGGAACATTATTTATGTTGTATCATGTCGTACAGTGCGTGTTTCATTCGATTCATGGAATCTCACTTGTTTCACTCTTTAGCAGGGATGGCTCGTAGACATGGTTCCCCAGGTGGTGACGATCTACCTGAGGTGGAAGATAGATCCCCGACTAGGCCTAGAGGTCGACCACGGGGCAGGGGTAGGGGTCCAGCACCAGCCTCAGACAAATATATAGCTCCAAACCCGGTAGAGGAGCCTCATGATGCCCCTATTCCCCCTCAGCATGTGGGTCCAAGTTTAATCCACCCGAACCGGTCATGACTACTGCTCTTCAGGAAGCTATTGCCCAGCTACTTGCAGTTTTTTTGGGATTAAAGTAGGAGCAGCCAGTACAGTATGAGCAACCAAGTCCAGTTCCACCAGTACAACAGGAGCGGTCTCTAGCTCCCGTTCAAGGAGGGCACCCATGCCCCAATGCCTCCTTCCGCCCACCCAGATGTTGCAGGAGGTGTTATACATTCCAGGAGCAGAGGATGCTCGGATATTTCCTCAGATTGAACTATCGAGGTTCTTAGGGGCAGTTGGAAAGGATGCCTTCGAGTTTCTGACTTCCTGCCATGAGAGATTGCACGTCATGAGTTTGTTAGAGTGTCGAATGGCAGATTTCACAGGCTATCAGCTTGACGGACCCGCCAGTCAGTGGTGGCGGACATATATGAAGACTACGCCAGTCGGGTCCCCTCCGGTTTCTTTGACGGAGTTTTCAGAGGCCTTCCTAGCTAGATTTGTTACCATCCGCGATCCATTTTCGAGGTTGGAGCAGGTCTCTATGACCGTGTCTGAGTATGAGGTGAGATTTCAGGGGCTCTCCAGGTATGCTACTATCATATTACCCACGGAGTAGGAGATGATCTAGTCTTTTGTTCGAGGTCTAAGGACCCAGTTGCGGGTTAAGACCCATTCTTTGGTTACATCGGGCCGTTCTTTTCTGGATATAGTTTATCACGCCGGTTCCATCGAGCAGTTCCATCGCAAGGCCCAAGGGGGCAGCGAAAAGAGGGCCCGACATTAGGGTAGCTGCATTAGACCCCGTTACAGGTTCAGAGATTATCAGGGCAGACCCTAGCAGCAGTTCCAGCATGGTCAGTCTAGCCGACCGGTACATACCTCAATCAAGGCTTCAAGGGGTGATCAGCACCAACAGGATGCCTCCGTTCGGGGTGTCCCTCCTTATATTGCAGGACAGAGGGCGAGAGATGCGGCATTGGCTGGTTCAGGTCAGACTGGTTCATCATATTCAGCGGGTCAGAGTACCAGGGCTTCAGATGTGGGTTCATCATCCCAGACAGCTCAGTCAGCTCCAGCAGAAACATCAGTACCCCTAGACAGGGGCGGGGACCAGGTCCATGACTGTAGAAGTGATCAGCAGGATTCCCGAGGTGGCTCCCGGGGAGGCAGGTCGAGCGGTAGAGGTAATGCCAGAGGGGGAGGCCATTATGGCCATTTCTATGCTGCATCGGCAGGGGATGAGGCGTCGGATGATGTTATCACAAGTATTGTTTCTTTATGTCAGCAGCCAGCTTCAGCTTTATTTTATCTGGGTTGCATTTATTCCTATGTATCTATATATTTTGCACCCCGATTAGGTATGAGTCGTGAGCCTCTTACAGCACCGCTGAGTGTCTCGACTGCGGTAGGAGATTCTTTAGTAGTGGATCAGGTGTGTAGATCTTGTGTGGTCACTCTTCAGGGGCAGGATACCCGGGCGGACCTCATTCTGCTTGATATGATTTATTTCGACACCATCCTGGGCATGGATTTGTTAGCCCCTCATCATTCGGTTTTAGACTGTTATGCCAACACCGTTACCTTAGCCATGTCTGGCATACCCTCAGTGGTATGGCATGGGTCTTTTAATCGCACACCGGTTGGGATTATCTCTTATGTTCGATCCCGGAGGTTAGTAGCTGGGGTGTGTTTAGCCTATTTGGATTATGTTCGTGATATATCCACTAAGGCCCCCTCCATGGCTAAGTTTCGATGGTTTGTGAGTTTCGAGAAGTATTCCCGAATCGCACCATTCACCTTAGAATATCAATACAAATAAATTATTAAAATAGCATATTTTTTCGTGACTGACCGAAAAATATTAAAAATTTTAATTCGTAAATGTCAAGAAAATATAAATATCAAGAAAAAGACATAAAAAGACCTCAAAAAATTCCTGAATCGCAACAGTCACCTTAGAATATCGATATGAATAAGATATCAAAATTTCAAATTTTTTCGTGATTGCCCGAAGAATATCAAAAAATTTAATTTGTAAACGTCTGAAAAATATAAAAATCAAGAAAACGACATAAAAAAACCTTAAAGAAAACCCGAATTGGACCAGAAATCTTAGAATATCGATACGAATAAAATATCAAAATTTCACATTCTTTCGTGACTGCCCGAAAAATATCAAAACTTTTAATTCGTAAACTTTCAAAAATTATAAAATTTAAGAAAAAAACATAAAAACACCTCAAAAAATTCCTGAATCGCACCAATTACAATGGAATATCGATACAATTAAAATATCTAAATTTCACATTTTTTCGTGATTGCCTGAAAAATATCAAAAATTTTAGTTTGTAAATGTATGAAGATTAAAAAAAATAAGAAAAAGACATAGAAACACCTCAAAAAATTCCCAAATCGTACTAAGTCACCTTAGAATATTGATACGAATAAAATATCAAAATTTTACATTATTTCGTGACCGGCTGAAAATATCAAAACTATAATTCGTAAACATCCGAAGAATATAAAAATCAAGAAAAAAAATAAAAACACCTCAAAAAATTCTCGAATCACACTAGTCACCATAGAATATCGATACAAATAAAATATCAAAATTTCACATTTTTTCGGGTCTTTTTGAAAGAGAAAATATCAAAAAATTTCAATTGTAAATGTCCGAAAAATATAAAAATCAAGAAAAAGGTCAGAGAAACACTTTAGAAAATTCCCGAAACGGACCAGTGAGTCGCACCAGTCACACTAGAATATTGATTCGAATAAGATATTAAAATTTCACGTTTTTTCTTGACAGCCCAAAAAATATAAAAAATTTTGATTCGTAAACGTCCGAAAACTAGAAAAATCAAGAAAAAGACATAAAAATACCTCAAAAATTACCTGAATCGCACCAGTCACTATAGAATATCGATACGAATAAAATATCAAAATTTCACATTTTGTCGTGACTACCTGAAAAACATTTAAAATTTTAATTCGTAAACGTCCTAAATTATATAAATCAAGAAAAACACAAAAAAACACCTCTTAAATTTTTTGAATCGCACAAGTAACCTTAGAATATCGATACAAATAAAATATCAAAATTTCACATTTTTTTGTGACTGCCTGAAAATTATCAAAAATTTTAATTCGAAAACGTTCGAAAAATATAAAAATCAAGATAAAGATAAAAAAGCCTCAAAAAATTATTCCTTTTTGTTGTCATTGTTTCTACCACTTGGTTTCTGCCCTTTTACCCACTGTTAGTTGTTTTGGGTTTCAGGTTGGTTTACCTACTGGTGGGATATAGTAGGTTCTATCACGGCTCGAGGAATCAGATCATGACAAGTTGGTATTAGAGTCAGGTTTATCATTGGTCTCATTTGTAAAGAGCTAGCATCTAGTAGAGTACTGCGGATAGGAGCGGAGACGTCTGTGACTTATCTTCGGGAGGCTACTGGATGTCAAGATGAACATTCTTTATGTTGTATCATCTCGTACAGTGCGTGTTTCATTCGTTTCATGGAATCTCACTTGTTTCACTCTTTAGCAGGGATGGCTCGTAGACGTGGTTCCCCAGGTGGTGACGATCTACCAGAGGTGGAAGATAGATCCCCGACTAGGCCTAGAGGTCGACCACGGGGTAGGGGTAGGGGTCCAACACCATCCTCAGACAAATATATAGCTCCCAACTCGGTAAAGGATCTTCATGATGCCCATATTCCCCCTCAACATGAGGGTCCAGGTTTAGCCCAATCACACCGGTCATGACTACTGCTCTTCAGGAAGCTATTGCCCAGCTACTTGCAGTTTTTTTGGGTGTAAAGCAGAAGCAGCCAGTACAGTATGAGCAACCAGGTCTAGTTCCACCAGTAAAGCAGGAGCGGTCTCTAGCTCCCGTTCAAGGAGGGCACCCATGCCCCAATGCCTCCATCCGCCCACCCAGATGTTGCAGGAGGTGTTATACATTCCAAGAGCAGAGGATGCTCGAATATTTCCTCAGATTGAACCATCGAGGTTCTCAAGGGCAGTTGGAAAGGATGCACACGAGTTTCTGACTTCCTGCCATGAGAGGTTGCATGTCATGAGTTTGTTAGAGTGCCGAATGGCAGATTTCACAGGCTATCAGCTTGACAGAACCGCCAGGCAGTAGTGGCGGACATATATGGAGATTAGGCCAGTCGGGTCCCCTCCGGTGTCTTTGACGGAGTTTTCAGAGGCCTTCCTAGCTAGATTTGTTCCCATCCGCGATCAGTTTTCGAGGTTGGAGCAGGTCTCTATGACCGTGTCTGAGTATGAAGTGAGATTTCAGGAGCTCCCCAGGTATGCAACTATGATATTACCCACGGAGGATGAGATGATCTAGTGTTTTGTTCGAGGTCGAAGGACCCAGTTGCGGGTTAAGACCCATTCTTTGGTTACATCGGGCCTTTCTTTTTTGGATGTAGTTTATCACGCCGGTTCCATCGAGCAGTGCCATCGCGAGGCCCAAGGGGGCAGCGACAAGAGGGCCAGGCATGAGGGTAGCTACAGTGGACCCCGTTATAGGTTCAGAGATTATCAGGGCAGGCCCTAGCAGCAGTTCCAGTAGGGTCAGTCTAGTCGACCGGTACATGCCTCACTCAAGGCTTCAAGGGGTGATCAGCACCAGCAGGATGCCTCCGGACGGGGTGTCCCTCTTTATATTGCAGGCCAGAGGGGGAGAGATGCGGCATTGGCTAGTTCAGGTCAGACTGGTTCATCATATTCAGCGGGTCAGAGTACCAGGGCTTCATATGTGGGTTCATCATCCCAGACAGCTCAGTCAGCTCCAGCAGAAGCAGCAGTACCCCCAGCCAGGAGCGGGGACCAGGTCCATGACCGTAGAAGTGATCAGCAGGGTTCCCGAGGTGGCTCCCGGTGAGGTAGGTCGGGCGGTAGAGGTAATGCCATAGGGGGAGGCCGTCAGTGCCATTTCTATGCTGCACCGGCAAGGGACGAGGTGTTGGATGATGTTATCACAAATATGGTTTCTTTATGTCAGCAGCCAGCTTCAGCTTTATTTCATCTGGGTTCCATTTATTCCTATGTATCTATATATTTTACACCCCGATAGGGTATGAGTCCTGAGCCTCTAGCAGCACCGTTGAGTGTCTCGACTTCGGTAGGAGATTCTTTAGTAGTGGATGAGGTGTGTAGATCTTGTGTGGTCACTCTTCAGGGGCAAGATACCCGGGCGGACCTCATTCTGCTTGATATGATTGATTTCGACACCATCCTGCGCATGGATTTATTAGCCCCTCATCATGCGGTTTTAGACTGTTATGCCAATATTGTTACCTTAGCCGTGTCTGGCATACCCTCGGTGGTATGGCATGGGTCTTTTAATCGCACACCGGTTGGGATTATCTCTTATGTTCGATCCCGGAGGTTAGTAGCTGGGGGGGGGTGTTTAGCCTATTTGGCTTATGTTCGTGATGTATCCAGTGAGGCCCCCTCCATTGGCTCAGTTTCGGTGGTTTGTGAGTTTTAAGAAGTATTCCCGAATCGCACCAGTCACCTTAGAATATCAATACAAATAAGTTATTAAAATTTCACATTTTTTCGTGACTAACCGAAAAATATAAAAAAAATTAATTCGTAAACGTCAAAAAAATTTAAAAATCAAGAAAAGACATTAAAAGACCTCAAAAAAGTCCTGAATCGCAACAGTTACCTTAGAATATCTATATGAATAAGATATCAAAATTTCAATTTTTTTCGTGATTGCCCGAGAAATATCAAAAAAATTAATTCGTAAACGTCTTAAAAATATAAATTCAAGAAAACGACATAAAAAAACATCAAAGAAAACCCGAATCGCACCAGCAACCTTAGAATATCGATACGAATAAAATATCAAAATTTCACATTCTTTCGTGAATGCCCAAAAAATATCAAAGCTTTTAGTTCGTAAACGTTCGAAAATCATAAAAATTAAGAAAAAATACATAAAAACACCTCAAAAAATTCCTGAATCGCACCAATCACAATGGAATATAGATACCAATAAAATATACAAAATTTCACTATTTTTTCGTGATTGCCCAAAAAATATCAAAAATTTTAGTTCGTAAACGTCTGAAGATTATAAAAATTAAGAAAAAGACAATAAAAACACCTACAAAAAATTCCTAAATCGCACCAGTCACCTTAGAATATCGATACGAATAAATTATACAAAAATTCACTATTTTTTTCGTGACTGCTTAGAAAAATATACAAAAATTTTAATTCGTAAACGTAAGAAAAGTATAAAAATAAAATAAAAGATATAAAAACACTTTGAAAAATTCCCAAATCGCACCAGTCACCTTGGAATATCGATACGAATAAATTATCAAAAATTCACATTTTTTTTCGTGACTGCTTAGAAAAATATACAAAAATTTTAGTTCGTAAACGTCTGAAGATTAATAAAAATTAAGAAAAAATACATAAAAACACCTCAAAAAATTCCTAAATCGCACCAGTCACCTTAGAATATCGATACGAATAAAATATCAAAATTTTACATTATTTCCTGACTGGTTGAAAATATCAAAAATTTTAATTCGTAAACATTCGAAAAATATAAAAATCAAGAAAAAAATTAAAAAAAACCTCAAAAAATTCTTGAATCGCACTAGTCACCTTAGAATATCGATACAAATAAAATATCAAATTTTCACATTTTTCGTGACTGCCCAAAAAATGTCAAAAAATTTCATTTGTAAATGTCCGAAAAATATAAAAATCTAGAAAAAGACATAAAACCACCTCAAAAAATTCCCGAGTCGCACCAGTCACATAAGAATATTGATTCGAATAAGATATCAAAATTTCACTTTTTTTCGTAACGGCCCAAAAAATATCAAAAATTTTGATTCGTAAACGTCCGAAAAATAGAGAAATCAAGAAAAAGACATAAAAATACATCAACAAATACCTGAATCGCACCAGTCACTTAGAATATCGATACGAATAAAATATCAAAATTTCACATTTTTTCGTGACTACCTGAAAAACATTTAAAATTTTAATTCGTAAACGTCCTAAAATATATAAATCAAGCAAAGGAGATAAAAACACCTCATAAATTTTTTGAATCACACAAGCAACCTTAGAATATCGATACAAATAAAATATCAAAATTTCACATTTTTTTGTGATTGCGTGAAAAATATCAGAAAATTTAATTCGAAAACGTCCGAAAAATATAAAAATCAAGATAAAGATAACAAAACGCCAAAAAAATTATTCCTTTTTGTTGTCACTGTTTCTACCACTTGGTTTCTGCCCTTTTACCCACTGCTAGTTAGTTTGAGTTTCGGGTTGGCTTACCTACTGGTGGGATATAGTAGGTTCTATCACGGTTCGAGGAATCGGGTCGTGACAAGTTGGTATTAGAGTCAGGTTTATCATTGGTCTCATTTGTACAGAGCTAGCATCTAGTAGAGTCCTGCGGATAGGAGCGGAAACGTCTGTGACTTATCTTCGGGAGGCTACTGGATGTCAAGAGGAACATTCTTTATGTTGTATCATCTCGTACAGTGCGTGTTTCATTCGTTTCATGGAATCTCACTTGTTTCACTCTTTAGCAGGGATGGCTCGTAGACATGGTTCCCCAAGTGGTGACGATCTACCTGAGGTGGAAGATAGAGCCCCGACTAGGCCTCGAGGTCGACCACGGGGTAGGGGTAGGGGTCCAGCACCAACCTCAGACAAATATATAGCTCCAAACCCGGTAGAGGAGCCTCATGATGCCCCTATTCCCCCTCAACATGAGGGTCAAGGTTTAGTCCAGCCGCACCGGTCTTGACTATTGATGTTCAGGAAGCTATTGCCCAACTACTTGCAGTTTTTTTGGGTGTAAAGCAGGAACAGCCATTACATTATGAGCAACCAGGTCCAGTTCCACCAGTACAGAAGGAGCGGTCTCTAGCTCCCGTTCAAGGAGGGCACCTATGTCCCAAAGCCTCCTTCGGCCCACACAGATGTTGCAGGAGGTGTAATACATTCTAGGAGTAGAGGATTCTCGGATATTTCCTCAGATTGAACCATTGAGGTTCTGAGGGGAAGTTGGAACAGATGCCCACGAGTTTCTGACTTCCTGCCATGAGAGGTTGCACGCCATGAGTTTGTTAGAGTGCCGAATGGTAGATTTGGCTATCAGCTTGACGGAACCGCCAGGCAGTGGTGGCGGACATATATGGAGACTAGGCCAGTCGGGTCCCTTCCGGTGTCTTTGACGAAGTTTTCAGAGGCCTTCCTAGCTAGATTTGTTCCCATCCGCGATCAGTTTTCGAGGTTGGAGCAGGTCTCTATGACCGTGTCTGAGTAAGAGGTGAGATTTCAGGAGCTCTCCAGGTATGCTACTATGATATTACCCACGGAGGAGGAGATGATCTAGTGTTTTGTTCGAGGTCTAAGGATCCAGTTGCGGGTTAAGACCCATTCTTTGGTTACATTGGGCCGTTCTTTTCTAGATATAGTTTATCACGCCGGTTCCATTAAGCAGTTCCATCGTGAGCCCCAAGGGGGCAGCGACAAGAGGGACCGGCATGAAGGTAGCTACAGTGGACCCCGTTACAGGTTCAGAGATTATCAGGGCAGGCCCTAGCAGCAGTTCCAGCAGGGTCAGTCTAGCCGACCGGTACATGCCTCGCTCAAGGCTTCAAGGGGTGATCAGCACAAGCAGGATGCCTCCGGTCGGGGTGTCCCTCCTTATATTGCAGGCCAGAGGGCGAGAGATGCGGCATTGGCTACTTCAGGTCAGACTGGTTCATCATATTCAGCGGGTCAGAGTACCAGGGCTTCAGATGTGGGTTCATCATCCCAGACAGCTCAGTCAGCTCCAACAGAAGCATCAGAACCCCCGAGCCAGAGGGGGAGGCCGTCAGGGCCATTTCTATGCTGCATCGGCAAGGGATGAGGCGTCGGATGATAATTGCAAGCTTATGTTAACATTTAATATGTCAACAAATAAACAAACAGGTGGACCCCACAGGAACAAAAGTCCATGCCACAAAGTGACAACGGACCAAACAATAAGATACATATTTTAAGATCAATTTTCAACAAATATTTCTTCAATGAAGATAGACATACAACAAATTCAACAAAACCTACGTGTACGTAGTTTTAACTACGTGGCATATATTCCCAGCCACATATAATTATCATCAGTTATGTGTAATAGTTTGTAGCTACGTGCAAAAAGAATAGTGTGTATTAGTATATGGACACATGTAAACTAGATAGCACAATAAGTTAGATTAGTCAGCACTTTTGAGGCCTATTTAAGGCTTTCAACTTGTATCAGTAGAGGGCATTCAAAATCTTACGACTTTAAAACCTCTCTCCATTTTCTCCATCATTTCCCATCACCCATGTTCTCTCTCTTTTCCCTAAATAAATAAAAGCTTTTGTAAGTAACTATTCTCTACTCGTGTTTCAATTATATGTTTTAATTTTGTAGCTTAAAGTTTTCTTTTAAAGTTTACTTTTGCTTACTGCTTTTGATCTTAATTCTCCTTAACTTTGTTTGAGTTTTTTCTTGTTCTTGTTCCCTTTCGTTACTCTACCCAATTTTTCTTATGATTTCATCCCGAAACTCGATCCGTCTCTTTCATTGGTATCAGAGCCAAGTTGGCCGGGAAGGTTATGAGTAGGAGCGGCTAAGTCCATACGTTGTTCTTGGGCGGACAACGTCGAAACTTAGGTTGCGGTCGGTATAATAAGTTTGCAATTTGGTAGTTGTTGTTCTTCTTCCACTTATGTTCTTAGTTTTATTCCTTAAAGTTGGGTAACCGGTTAATCGCGGTTTAGATGTTGGCAAGCCCATACTTTTCCGTTGGATTAGCTCAGACTCTGTGTCATAGAGCTAGACCCGGAGGGTGTTCCTGTCGCCAAGCCTAGAGGAATAAAATCAAAGAATGTTAGTGAAAAATGTAACAATAATTACTACGCAAAGAATTTATTATTTCGAAAGTAACCTTTAAAGTAGACATTTAAGCCCAAGGATAGTGTTCTTCTCCCCGCTAGATTTTTCATCCATTTTAAAATGAATTCACCTACACATTAAAATATTTTGAATAGTAATAACATCTCTACCACCTCTAATAAAATTGCAAAATTTGAAAGTGATCTACAAAATTGGAATATTCCAAAAAAACACTTTAAAAAGGTTTATAAAACAGGACACTTTGATTCTATTAAAAATTATAATATTAAGACTTCTGAGTCTACTATTGCCATTAATAAAAATATTGAGACTGTTAAATTGTTAGCTGCTAACGATATTAATAGGTATAAGAAAAATTATAAATTTCTTCATATAGAACTTGTCCAAGTAGCTGTCAAACCATTATATAGATTGGGTCTAGATGTACCCATATGTCTTCTCTTAAGAGACAATAGGTTATTAAATTTTGATGATTCATTATTAGCAGTACTACAAAGTAACATTGCCAATGGCCCGGTATACTTTAATTGTTATCCTAATTATTCAATAGATATAAATAATCAAAACGTAATTGATACATTAACATTAAATGTTAAAACTAAAAATATGATTAGTAAGGCTGATACTAGAGAAATAGCCATAATATATAGAGTATATTATAGATTAATGAAAACTACCTTAGCCTCTAAGGCTAAAATGGTAAGTAATAAAGGAGTTACCATGCTCATGGAACAAATCATAACCACAATAACACTTTTGTCCCAAAGATGATAAAATGGGATGACGTATTGACAAAAGATGATTGGCATTTTGACTACATAACAGAGCCATAAATTGAAGAAGAAAATACAAACATTGACCAAGTAATTCAATTTCCAAATGGATCAATAGATTTAAAATTTATAAGATCCCAATCTTGTAGTCAAGTCTCTTCAAGAAGAAGAATGTCATTTTCTAGACCTTCTTTTTCCATAACCAAGAAAAATAATAACGATATTAATAGGTATAAGAAAAATTAAGAGCTGATAATAAATCAGATATTAAGGATAAACCAAGCTCTTCTTACAAGGATAAAAACAAGAATTTAGAAACTCACCCATTTAAATGACCTGAATTTTCCAAGGATAAATTTCCTAACTTTCAAGAAAAGCTTGAAATTACTGATGAACTTATAGGAATAATTAATGAAAAGTTAAAATTCAAGGCCATAAATACTTTGTCCTAAGATAATAATAATGAAATTAATAAATTAGGTTCTAATTATTCCACCAAAAAGAATTATTACAAGAGACCTTCCTTTCCAGATATGCAGTATGAAGAAAATGAATTTCTATCTCATACTTCACACTCTGGAAGTAAAATTGCAGAATGAAATATTGATAGACTTGTGGAACATCAAATATATAATAAATTACATGAAATGAGTATGGCCATTACGGCATATAAAATGAAAAATTTATCTGATAAACAAGCTGATACTTTTACTACTGTCGGATTTACTGGCACATTAAAAAAATGGTGGGACAACTACCTCACCGAAGATAGTAGGAAAAAGATAGTAAATGCCACTACTATTATCCCTATAATTAAAACTGAGTCTGGAGAGCAAACTATAGAAAATTAAATTTTGGAAGATGCCACTGCCAGCTTAAGTTACAGCATAACTAAACGCTTTATAGGTGAACCTCAATTCTTTCAAGATAGAGGTTTAGAAAATAGAGGTTTAGAAATATTATCTAATCTATCTTGTCTAAAGTTAGATGATTTAAGGTGGTATAAAGATGTTTTCATGAACAAAGTTATGATTCGAAAAGACTGCAATTATGACTATTAGAAATAAAAATTTATTAGTGGTTTACCAATTCTATTTGCTGAAAAGGTTAGGATAAAATTTAAAGATAGGTTAGAAGGAAAAATTCCTTATAATGAACTAACCTATGGTGACCTCATAATTAAGTTTTATAAATATTACTGGATTAGAATTATGTACTGATATGAAACTTAAAAATCAACTAAAAAGGATACTAAAATATCAATAAATGAACTAGGAAAATTTTGCCAAGACTTTGGTTATATTAAACTATTCGCCCCATCAAAAGAAGCTTCTAAAAGAATTAAAAGTAACCATAAGAATGACCAGAAATCAGAAAGACCCCGTCATTACAAAAAGAGGTTCAAAAAATCTAACCATAGAAAAAATAGATTCAAAACAAACAACACTGACAGGTGTTGGGGCTGTGGGAAAATAGGACATCAGGCCAAAGATTGCCCAGCCACTAAGAAAAAGAAAGGCAAAATTAATATGTTAGAATTAGAAGAAGAAGTCAAGAATAAATTATATTCTATTCTAGAAGAAAATGAAAATAACTCCTCCGATGAAATTTTTAGCGATGACGATCAGCTAAATATAGGATATAGTTCTGATAATAGAGAGTCATCAGACCCTTGTGAATGCGGCAATGCAATTTGCACCTGCAAAAATCATTCCATAAATGTCATCACTAGTAGTAATAAAGAAACATTCTTTGATATGATAGATCATATTGAAGACCCTGATTTTAAGAAAAAATACTTCATTGCCTTAAGGGATTTAGTTCTTGATAAACAATCTGATAATAGAACTACTAACCCCTTTGATATGACAAGTGTTTTAAATAAATTTAAACAACCAATTAAATCTGAAACAACTTTACAAAGTATTCAGACAGAATTATTACAAATAAAGGATGAAATAAATGATATTAAGCAGAGACTTAACACCCTAGAAATCGAGAAAATTACTAATGAATTATTAAATGAACTACCACCTAGTCAAGAACAAAAAATATATAAATCCGAACCTGGAGAAACATCAAAAGAAGTAGAGTCTCTCGAAGAACCTCTATCTAAATTAGGAATTAATGCAATTACAGTCGTGAGACCACAAAGCTACCACATACATATCACATTAGTTATAAATAAAAATGATGTCATTCATAAATTTGTATTATTTGATACAGGCGCATATCAAAATTGCATTATTGAGGGATTAATTCCTAATAAATATCTAGATAAAGGAACTACCCAATTATTCTCCGCAATATGGGAAAAGCTTAAAATAAATTATAAACTCCGGAAGGCACAAATATGCAATGATGGAATTGGTTTCATGAATGATTTTATGATAATTAAGGACATAAATGAGAAAATAATATTAGGTATTCCTTTCATCACCCAAATAAAGTCTTATACGACCCAATTAGATGGCATCCATACCAGTGTGCTAGGAAAGAATCTTATATTCCCCTACCTAAACAGTATGTCAAAAGGTGAGAGTAATTTCATAAAGGATAAAAATATCTTTAAAATAAATTCACTTTCACACCAAGAAAATTATAGAATAAAAATGATTAAATCTTCTTCTCCTCCTAGATTTTGCTTAGCCTCCTTTATTATAGCACTAGGAGTTACCAAATTTCAAAATAATTTAAACAATGACTGCAACGCAGTTCAATAAATTATTCATAAAAATTATATATTTTCTAAATGGAAAATTTTACTATCCAGCTTTGGTTTTCAAATAAAGGGAGAAAATCTCCCAAAAATTTTAACAAAAGAATTTTCAGGGAAATAATGAGACCAGGAATAAAACCTTTGAGATTCCCATTCTCGACGTTCAAACTAGAAGAAAAAATGAAAAGACCTTTCTATGAAGAAGATCAAACAAAATCACAAGATATATACATTTATTCCCTTCTACCAAAATGTACTATACCTTCATCATTAAAAGAACCTATGATCAGCTCAACCAAGCTACAACCACTTCATTAAGTTTTTCGAGAAGATTCATCCTCCTGGATCAATAAAAATATTTCAATCCAAACAAAAGATAGTTACAAGATGAAAACCATAGAGATATACCCACAAGCGGATCTCGCTGCCCCTTCTCAAAAGGAAAAGGAAAGAATTACTCCAAATAAAAAATAATTTGAGTTAACAGTGTCACAGGTACTGCCAATTACTGCACTTGATAAGAAATGTGGAAATTATAGAATTCAGGACTTACTAAAATCCTGCTACACCAATCAAAATTATGTGGAGATGGAAGATCCCCTCAAAACCCGGAGGTACTACGAGTTTATCTTAACAGTTACCGATTCAGTAGAAATTGAGCATATATTTGAAGAAAATAATCCAGATAGTATACAATATTCAAAGTTCACGATCAAAGAATTTTGAGCCCTTTGAATGGTTTGTAGATCATCTACATACCCCTATTCACTTATCAAAAACTCACCAACCCCAGACATATAATTGATATGATTATAAAGCAGCTTGGTATAACTTTATTTTTGTTAGACCCAATACCCACACTTGGTTTATAAAATATTCAGAAGAAATGAAGAATGCAGTAATTTCCCGATGATTTTACGAATGGTGGAGTCAGTTCGGAGGAAATAAACATGTATTATCGACTCAACATCAAATGTAATTTGAGAAATTTCAGGTAGAAAGGAATATATCTACCTTATCAGAAAATATTAAATTATGCAAGTTTTCATTGCATAAAGGATCTCTTATATTATTAGTTGGTCCTTCGACATTCATGACTTTGAGAGGATCAAATATTTAAGCAAAACAGTTAAAAAATTAAAGGATAGGCGCCAGCAGCCTGCAACAATAAGTTAATTTCAAGTCCATCACCCTGGAGGGATTCCAACAACTCCAAAGAAAAATTAAAAAGAAGGCTCAAAGAAGCCTTATTAAGCCTCAACACTGATACAGAATCAAAATTTGAATTATTAGATACTGTTGTCTCACATGACAAGTCTAGAAACGGAGATATGTTAGATCTACAAGGGAAAGCACAAGCATACCTCCTTAATTAAAAGGAAGTGCCATCACACTTTGATAATAAACAAAGGAGATATCAAGAGAGGAAATATCAAGAAGTGGATCCCACATCTAAAGTCATGCCATACAAATCAATGGTGCAAAAACAATAAGTTTCAAGGCCAATTTTCAGCATAGGAAATTGCAAGCTTATGTTAACATTTAATATGTCAACAAATAAACAAATAGGTGGACCCCACAGGAACAAAAGTCCATGCCACAAAGTGACAAAAAACCAAACAACAAGATACATATTTTAAGATCAATTTTCAGCAAATACATCTTCAAAGAAAATAGACATGCAGCAAATTCAACAAAATATACGTGTACGTAGTTTCAGCTACGTGGCATATATTCCCAGTTACATATAATTATCATCAGTTATGTGTAATAGTTAGTAGCTACGTGAAAAATGGATAGTGTGTATTAGTATATGCACACATGTAAACTAGATAGCATAATAAGTTAGATTAGTCAGCACTTTTGAGGCCTATTTAAGGCTTTCAACTTGTATCAGTAGATGGCATTCAAAATCTTACGACTTAGAAACCTCTCTACAATTCTCTCCATTTCCCCATCATTTCCTATCATCCATGTTCTCTCTCTTTTCCCTAAATAAATAAAAGCTTTTGTAAGTAACCATTCTCTACTCTTATTTCAATTATATGTTTTAATTTTGTAGTTTAAAGTTTTGTTTTAAAGTTTACTTTTGCTTACTGCTTTTGTTCTTAATTCTCTTAACTTTATTTGAGTTTTTTCTTGTTCTTGCTCCCTTCAGTTCTCACTAATTTAGCGACATTAGTCGTGCTCGCCGAACCACTCAATGACACGCCGAGTGGTCACTTACCTCACCAAGTTTAACAGGACCCTCAGTTGATGTGGGGGTCCAAACGACGGTATAGATCGTGATCGCCGACCTGGTCGGCAACTCACCAATAATTTTCTCTGCTTGCCGAGTTTTACAGACTCTAATATAAAATTATCTTGAGTCCAACGGTGGTCTGGGTCGGGGTTGCCGGTCTCTTCGGCGATCCGTCGACTGGACCTTTAGCTAACTTGCACTTTTCAAACACGTTCCACACTTCGACTTGAACAATTAACACACCATTATTTCTTAAAGCAAAAATAAAGTGATAAACACTTGGGTTGCCTCCCAAAAAGTGCCTTAGTTAACGTCGTGACACGACACAACTTCTCATTCAAACTTCATCTTTGGGGTTGACCTTAGTGTCACTAGGTAACCCCTCTTGTTGTTTTGGGTAGTGATGAGGCAATACATGACCCATGATGTTTTCAATTAGTCGGATAGATCTGAAGTGTGAGCCAATCATCTGGTTTAGAACTTTGACATTCTCCTTCATATCTTCCAACATTTTATCATGCTCATTGACCTTTTGGAGAATAATTAATAGTGTGTCCTCGACACATCTATTTTCATTGTCTTTAGTCTTTCTCCCCTCATGAGGGGGTATGTATCTATCTTTTATTTTGCATTGGACTTCAATCTCTAATATCTTCTTGGCCAAATCATCCAGATGAGTTAATAGTGGGGCCAAATAGTGGTCCTCTTCCATTTCTTGATTAGTCTTAGTCATTTTGGTCACCGTTGCTATCAACTATGCTCCAAGTCTCTGCTCAAAACAGCAACACAGAAACCAAAACTAAAAATTAAGTAAGTTCAACTATAACTAACAAGAACAAAATCCAACTTAACTAAAAATTCTCAAGTAACACCACTCCCTGGCAGCGGCGCCATTTTGATAAGAATTTAAAAATATACGCTATCAAAGACAGATCATCCAATACTAAGTGTCAGCAATCGTTCAATAGTAATATAATCCAACTAAGTGAGTTGGGGTCGAGTCCCAAGGGAGTGGTTTGTAATTGAGAATCAATAGGAAAGTAAGAATATGCTCAAGTCAATCATAGCTAAAAATATTTACGAATTAAAGCATGGTTTAAATTACAGGTGAAACAAGTGTCAAATATCAGAGGGGATTGATTTCAATTATCAACTAAAACAACAAATAACACGAAAACACAAATATAAAGACGGGTTCTTGAGATGTGATTGGATTATGGGCTAAGGTAGACAATCGGGTAATTGCAATTAATAGTGAATAGTTGTAAATCAGTGATTAGGCTAGACTTTAATGGGAGTAAGTTTTCTCTCGAACGGTTTACCCCGAATCAAATTGGTTTCTCTCGAACACCAATAAGCAGCAATGAAGAATAGCCTTCGCTTTAGTCCATTCACTCTCTCGAGCTGAATGTGTGGAAAAGGTTTAGGGTTCACTCTCTCGAGCTGAACCCATGACAACCCAATACCTACAGACTATTGATTCATAAATTTTGGTTTTAAAACCTCTCTCTCGAGCAAGCCAAAAACACGAAGTTAGGATTGTATTTGCAACTACAACCCATTAATTTCAACCATAATTACTGAATGAAATCACTTTTAAACAACATTTACACTATCAATCAACAATACCCAGCAGCTAAATACAACCCATAATCACATAATCACACCCCAAGAATTGGGGTTTTAGCTAGACATCATAAAAAGGAAATAATTGTTACAGAGTTATATTTCCATCAACTGGGTAGGATTGATATTGTCTTTACAAAGGTCTAAGATGAAGAATCTTCAACACCCACTTCCAATTTCTCAGAAATTGAAATCTTCAAAGCTAAGGAAATATTGTCTCTAAACTCAGTTCTCAACTCTAAACTTGAAAACTGAATAATAATTGAAACTATTGAATGTTAGATGTTAAACTGAGAATTTTAAAACGTATTTATAGTCGCCCAAAAATGTGTTGCGAAGGACCATTCGGCGCAATAAGTCGGGATCGTCGATCCACTCTGTGATCCGCCCTTTGGTCAATTCCATTGCCTTTTTGCTTTGGCCTTCAACATCTTTAGGTTTTGTATTTTGGGCGATATGGCACTACATCGCATAATAGTTTGCCGACTCACCGACTGCTCCTTTCAACCGCCGACTTGATTTTCTCCTTCAGGGATCAGCACACTGGAAAATTAGGCGAGACATCAGCCATTCGGTGATTCGTCCAATGGATTAGGCGATCCTCGGGCCTTCTTTTCTTTGTCCTTTCAGTTGCCTTGTTCCTTTTTGCTCATTAGTGTCCGTGGTTTGTTCCTCAATCCAAATACCTGAAATTCAAGGGTTTACATTAGTTATTGGCACAAAATATGCACTTGAGGACACTAAATCTATTAAAATAAAGCCCTAAATGAGTTCAAATCGTGGACTCATCAGGCATTCAAAATCTTATGACTTTGATACCTATCTACAATTCTCTCCATTTTCCCCACTTTTCCCACCTCTTCCAATCCATGTTCTCTCTTTCCCTAAATCAATAAAAGTTTTATCGTAAGTATATCTTCCCTACTACTATTTTGTTTATTTGTTTTCATGTTTAAAAGTTTAAGTTTTTACTACTGTTTTCTTGTTCTTTTCTTAAAAGTTTTTAAGTTTTTTCTTGTTCTTGCTCCCTTCTGTTACTTTGCCCAATTTTCCTTAGGATTCCGTCCCAGAACTCGGTTCGTCCCCTCCTTTGGTATCAGAGCCAAATTGGCCGGGAAGGGTATGAGTAGGAGCGGCTAAGTCCCTACGCTGTCCTTGGGCGGACAGCGTCGAAACTTAGGTTGCGGTCGTATAATAAGTTCAGAGTTTGGTAGTTGTTGTTCTTCCACTTGTGTTGTTAGTTTTATTTCTTAAAGTTGGGTAACCGGTTAATCGCAGTTTAGACGTTGGCAAGCCCGTACTTTTCCATTGGATTAGCTCAGACTGTGTGTGTCGTAGAGCCGGACCTGGAGGGTGTTCCTATCGCCAAGCCTAGAGGAATAAAATCAAAGAATGTTAGTGAAAAAGGTAACAATAATTACTACTCAAAGAATTTATATTTCGGAAGTAATCTTTAAAGTAGACATTTACGTTCAAGGATAGTGTTCTTCTCTCCACTAAATACTCCTTATTATATAAAATTCCTAATTATTCATGTCTACTCTACCATCTGTAAAGGATTTAAAACATTTAATAATGACTACCATAAAAGGTAATAAAATAATGAGTAAGGATACCACTTTGATAAAATCTATCAAAAGGGTTAAGAATTCTATTGGCATGATTCGATTATATGAACCTTTTGAACCAGTTATTAATTATTTAAATAAACTTTGGACTAGTCCAGAAAATTCCATTAAAAATAATGGTATATACAAAGATATTCTTTATCAGAAAGATTAACCTTTTAGAAATAAATGGTTCAGTGATATGAAAAGATTAAAAATGTAACATAGAGTTTTTAAAATGGTTTGAATGCACAGGAAAATTAGACGACCAAAAGGAGTCGTTAAAATATGCTTGTTAATAAATGGTATACTACTAGTAACAAGGTAGTTGAATCTAAAATTCCTCCTTTAGAAGAAATTAGTCTACCTGTAGACGGTAGAATTGTTACTGCCTCACCTTTTAAAATAGATATAGTCGATACTAAAGGAGATCCCATAAATAAAGATATAAACAGAATATTACAACAAAATAATTATACAAATCAACTACTATATGTAGTCTCTAACCAAATTCTTGAAGCCGATAATAAATTAGTTTTTAAGGATAAACCAAGTCCTTCCTATAATGATAAAAAATAATAATAGAGATTCATCTACCAGAATTTTCTAATGAGAAATTCCCTAGGTTTCAAGAAAAGCTTGAAATCACGGATGATCTTATATAAATAATTAATAAAAAACTAAAGTCCAAATTGAAATTTAACAATCTTAATACCTTATTAAAAAATAATGATAATGATTTTAATAAATTAAGTTCTAATTATTCTATTAAAAAGAATTATTATAAAAACCCTCTTTTTCGGATATGCAATACGAAGAAAATGAGTTTTTATCTCATACTTCACATTCGGGAAGAGAAATAGCAGAATGTAATATTGATGGACTCACTGTAACGACCAGGTTCCGTCGTTATAGAAAAGCCAATGGGGAAAATTTTTGGGTCGGAAACCTTTTTTGTAGTAACTTGGGATTTCCCAACATAGTCCAGATTTGGACGAAATCAAAGTCAGTGAGGTCTGGGAAATATGGTAGCAATTGGGTGGTTTAATTATGATTTTGATTACATGAGTAGATAGCTAACGCGTTAAGGAATCCGTACGACATTACGAAATTGAATTCAGACTAGTAGAACTCCCGGAATTGTTCTTAGCATGAACGGATAGTTTCTGAGTATCGTTGGTTAAAGGCGTGTTGTGAAATGGGAGTTTTGGAATTCTTTAAATAGCTCACTATTTCGTGCAAGACGGTTTGGCGATTATTTTGGTTGCCAGGGTGGGGCCGCTTTAGCGGGCAAGTGCCGCTGTGGTGGGCTAGACGCAACTTAAAGTCGTAAATATACCCCAAAAATGTTTTATTTTGTAATTTCCAAACTAGAGAGATAATGAACGAACCCAAGGTTTTTCTTGATAGTTTTCCACCATTTTTTAGGCAAAAGGTAAGATTTTCACTCCCCGAATCCGTTTTAAGATCCATAAAAAGTAATCTAATGAGTAATTATCGATGGGGGAGGATTTTGATCTAGAATCTATGGTGGAAACAACCCTAATTGTTATATTGGGATCATGGGTATGATCTAGGGTTAATAGAATTGTTAGTAATCAGAGTAATTAGTGATTATTTATTGATTCCCATATTATATTGATTGTTTGTAGACCAAGAACAAGCGAAACGAATCTGGAAAGGGAAGGATCAAGTTTCTTAGAGATTCAAGCTTGTTTCGAGCTAGGTGATGGTTGTGATTCTATGATTATGTGATGTATGTTTGTTCTTGCTTCATTATGACACATGTATGTATCCAAATGTTGCATTATTGATCACATTAATTGTAAATGAGGAAATATGAATGATGAATGTCATGAATCACTTCTTGATTGTATGATTATTGAGAATGTACTTGTGATTGTAATTGTGGTGTGTTGAATGGATCGGTTGCCACGTTCCGGCATAACTAATTGGGATCGATTACCACGTTCCGGCATAAATATGGGATCAGTTGCCACGTTTCGGTATAAATATTGGACCACGTTCCGGTATGCTAACAGTTTGAGTTTGGGTTCCATGAGAGGACCAATGACTTGTTATAAATGTATATTGTTGAGCATGTGATAATCGATATTGTATATGTTCGGTATTTTGCATGTTTATAATGTTGTATTGACTTGCTTATGTTACACTTAGTGGGTTAGACGCGTAATCCTACCAGTACATTGTGGTTGTGTACTGATATTGCACTTGCTCTTATTTTTGTTGAGTACAGGGCATCTTCCAGCGGCTATTGACAAACCTCGCTTAGAAGATCGGTGATCGTTCTAATTCAAAGGTGAGCTAGTTCTTCCATGAATTCTCTTTCGTTTGTGTCCATCATTTCGGACTCAGACTTTTTCTAGTTAGTTAATTAGTTCATTAGTTTGGGGATGTATCCCTTCTTGTTTAGAATTTTGGTTTCTTGTTAGATGTTTTGGTACATTGACTTTCAGGTTCTACGTGTTATTTTCCTCATTGTTTAGTTGTTAGATCTTTTGGAAGTTTATGGGAACTTCAGTCTTAGTTATTTAATTTGCTTTCGTAACTTAAAAGCTTTAGTTTTTGGTTTAGTTGCTTGGTTTGGGTTGTAGTAGTGGTTCTCCCACTGGAGGGTTAGGGTGAGTGTCAATCACGACGGTCTGGGTCGTGACAAAGTTGGTATCATAGCCTAGGTTCGTTGATCTCGATGTACCAAAATGACTCTAGTAGAGTCTTACAGAATAGTACGAAGACGTCTGTACTTTTCTTCGAGAGGCTATAGGACTTTAGGAAATCTCTCTATTTTCTCTTGTCTCCTTTCATGCTATAACTTGGGTCCAATTGTTATCTGTCGATTCAAATTGGTATCTAACCTCCTTCACTCTTCTGTCCGCAGATGGTTAACGTTAGGTTCAACGGTGTCAGGCCCATAGCTCCCGTCAATGCTCCAGTTGAGGACTCTGCAGCGAGAGGTCGCAGTCGAGGCAGGGGTAGAGAAAGAGCAAGGGGTAGAGGCCGTGGAAGAGTAGCACCTACTAGGGATGGAGAACCAGTAAAGAATGCTCCTAGGAATGAGGCTCCTCCTGCGCACCATGAAGAGATAAACGAGGATGTTGAGATTGAGGATGATGAGGACATTGGACAAGAGGAAGAGGTGCAAGCTGAGGCTACATGTATTCCTCCCTTAGACCCAGTGTTAGCTCAACAGATTATGTCATTCTTGAAAGGATTGGTTGGTCCTGGAGTGCTTTCCTCTGTTCAAGCAACTCAGGCTCCCGCCTATCCCCATGTTGCTAACACTGCCCCCAAGATGGGTGGAATAGAAGGTACTGATGCTTTCTTTCGTCCTTTGTTGGGTTCTGTTATGACTGGTAATGAGCATGAAATGTTGACTAAGTTTTTTGAAACTAAAGCCTCCTGTATTTCTTAATTCTAAAAGTGAGGATGTTTATGAGTTTATTTTAGATTGTTATGAGAGGCTTCATAAGTTGGGAATTGTCCATCAGCACGGGGTGGAGTTTGTGACCTTTCAGCTTCAAGGTGAGGCTAAGCAGTGGTGGAGAGCTTATGTGGAATGCAGATCTTCGACTCTACCTCCACTCACTTGGAATCAGTTTCATGCTCTATTCTTAAAAAAGTATGTGCCCCGAACTTTGAGAGATCGTAAGAAGGATGAGTTCATGGCTTTGGAGCAAGGTGGTATGCATGTAGGTGCTTATGCGGCCAAGTTCCATGCTTTGTCTAGATATGCTACGCAATTGGTGAATACTGAAGAAGAGAGGATTCGTCTGTTTGTTAGGGGACTGAATTCTGAGTTACAAATATTGTCTGTCCATATGACCTCTGCAGGAAAAAGGTTTTAATGAAGTGAAAGACTTTGTGAAGAAAGTGGAGGGGGTGAGGCGAGATGGACAGGCTAAGGCCTTGGCTAAGAAACCCAAGAATTTCGGTAACTTTCAGGGCTCCTATTCTAGAGGATCTGGTAGACCAACACTTGCAGCCCGACCAATTCAGTCCACTATGTCCACGTCTACAGGTAATTATTCTGGAACTCTACCTCAGAATTTACTTCAGGATAGCCAGGGAATCGCTCCTTCGACAGGCAGTAGACCATCTTTTGATCACAGTTGTTATAACTGTGGAGAACCTGGGCATATGAGGAGAGATTGTCCCCACCTGCGCATGTTGGATTTCGCGTAGCAGCAGTCTAGGGCAGTGGTACCCGTGGGGAATGGTAATAATGGTCGAGGGCGTCCACAAGGTGGGCAAGGAGGTAATCAACGAGGCCATGGAGGCAAAGAAAATAGTAACGTAGGCAGGGGTAACGTGCAACCAGGTAGGGAAGTCGCTCGACATGATGATATGGCTCAGTGTTATGCCTTTCCAGGCAAAAATGAGGCAGAGGCGTCGGATGCAGTGATCACATGTACTATTCTTGTCTGTGATCGGATGGCTATTGTGTTATTTGATCTGGATTCTACTTATTCTTATGTATCCATGTGATTTGCCTCCGAGCTTGATATGATTTGTGATGTACTTGATTCCCCTATCCATGTTTCTACCCCAGTTGGAAAGTCTGTCATAGTCACCCATGTCTATCGTGCTTGTCCTATTTTGTTTATGGGTTTTCAGACTTGGGCTGATTTGGTGATTTTGGATATGACTGACTTTGATATTATCTTAGGAATGACTTGGTTGTCCCCATATTATGTTGTGTTAAATTGTAATACTAAGTTTGTAAATCTAGAAATTCCGGGAAAGGAAAAATTAGAGTGGGAAGGGGTGTACAAGCCTAAGCAAGCTAAGATCATATCCTCCATTCGGGGCTAGGAAACTGGTAGGGCAGGGTTGTTTGGATTATTTGGCTCACATTCGGGATGTTGAGGTTGAGTCTCCGATCTATTGAGGGCAGGGTTGTTTGGATTATTTTGGCTCACATTCGGGATGTTGAGGTTGAGTCTCCATCTATTGAGTCTATTCCTGTGGTGTCAGAATTTAAAGAAGTGTTTCCTACTGATTTTCCTGGTATGCCTCCGGATAGAGATATAGATTTCTGCATTGATTTGGAACCTGGTACCCGCCCCATTTCTATTCCTCCATATCGCATGGCTCCAACAGAGTTAAGAGAGCTTAAGGCTCAAATCCAAGAGCTTCTTGATAAAGGATTTATTCGCCCTAGTGCTTCCCTATGGGGTGCCCCAATTTTGTTTATTAAGAAAAATGATGGTAGTATAAGAATGTGTATAGATTATCGGCAATTGAATAAGGTAACCATTCGAAATAAGTATCCATTTCCTCGAATAGATGATCTTTTTTACCAATTGAAAGGTGCATCAGTGTTTTCTAAAATTGATCTAAGGTTTGGTTACCATCAATTAAAAATTAGGCTTGAGGATGTGCCTAAAATGGCGTTTAGAACCCCCTATGGGCACTACGAGTTTCTGGTTATGTCGTTTGGAGTGACTAATGCGCCTGCAGCTTTCATGAGTTTGAAGAATGGTGTGTTCAAGCTATTTCTTGATTCGTTTATTATAGTCTTTATTGATGATATCTTGGTCTACTCGAAAAGCGAGGAAGAACATGCTGACCATCTTCGCATTGTTCTGGGTGTCCTTCGGAACCAAAGGTTGTATGTAAAAAATTTTAAGTGTGAATTTTGGTTGACTTCTGTTGCATTTTTGGGGCATGTAGTTTCGAAAGAAGAGGTAATGGTAGATCCTCAAAAGATTGAGGCGGTTAAGAATTGGGGTCGGCCCAACTCTGTGACGGCAGTTAGGAGTTTTGTGGGGCTTGCTAGCTATTATCGTCGATTTGTGAAGAACTTCGCTTCTATTGCCACTCACTTGACTAATTTGACCAAAAAGGAGGTACCATTTGAATGGCTTGAAAAATGTGAGGAGAGCTTTCAAAAGCTCAAAACTCTTTTGACCACTGCACCTATTCTAGCATTATCGGTGGATGGTAAATATTTTATTATTTATTGTGATGCTTCGCATTCTAGCTTGGGTGCTGTGTTGATGCAGGATAAGAATGTTATAGCTTATGCATCAAGTCAATTAAAGGTGCATGAGAGGAATTATCCAACGCATGATTTGGAGTTGGCAACTGTAGTATTTGCTGTTAAGATTTGGCGGCATTATCTTTATGGTGTCAACTGTGAGGTGTTTACTGACCATCATAGCTTGCAACATGTGTTCACTCAAAAGGATCTAAATTTGAGATAGAGAAGGTGGATGGAGTTACTCAAGGATTATGACGTGACCATCCAATACCATCCAGGCAAGGCTAACGTGGTGGCGGATGCATTGAGTCGGAAAGTGATAAGTATGGGTAGTCTAGCTTGTTTGAGCGTATCCAAGCGACCTTTGGTTAAGGAAATTCAACATTTGGAGTCTAACTTCATGCGATTGGGCATCTAAGAGAAATGAGGGGTGTTAGCTAGCATTAAGGTTAGGGCCATGTTCATTGAGGAGATCAAAGCCAAACAATTTGAGGATGAAAACTTGAGTGAACTCAAGAAGAATATTGCGGTTGGTAATGCACAAGAGACCACTCTTGAAGCGGAAGGTGTGCTCAACTTTAAAGGAAGAATCTGTGTTCCTCGAGTTGATGACTTGATTCAAAAATTGTTGATAGAATCCCATGGTTCGCGATATTCTATCCATCCAGGTGTGAGCAAGATGTATCGAGATTTGAAACGAATTTATTGGTGGCTGGGGATGAAGAAGGATGTAGCGGAGTTTGTGTCCAAGTGTCAAAATTGCCAACAAGTAAAGTATGAACATCAAAGGCCTGCAGGTTTGCTTCAGAGAATGCCAATTCCATAATGGAAGAAATGATAGCAATGGATTTTGTGGTTGGTCTTCCAGAGACTTTGGGAAAGTTTGATCCTATTTGGGTAGTGGTTGACAGATTGACTAAGTCAACCCATTTTATTTCGGTAAGAATAGATTATAATACTGCACAATTGGCTAAAGTATATGTGAAAGAGATAGTAAGGTTGCATGGGGTGCCCCTTTCTATCATTTCAGACCATGGTACGCAATTCACCTCCAAGTTTTGGAGGAAATTACATGATGAATTGGGCACACAACTCACTTTTAGTACAACTTTTCATCCAGACTGACGGACAATCGGAAAGGACCATTCAAGTGTTAGAAGACATGTTGAGGGCATGTGTGATTGATTTT
>NW_006239483.1:75899-77286 GCF_000226075.1 Solanum tuberosum
GGTGAGAATGTTCTTCTTAAGGTATCACCCATGAAAGGGGTGATGAGATTTGGCAAGAAGGGCAAGTTAAGCCCGCGATACATTGGTCCCTTTAAGGTTCTGGAGTGTGTAGGGCCCGTGGCTTATAGGTTGAACTTACCTCCTAACCTATCGGGATTCATCCGATATTTCATGTGTCCATGTTGAAGATATATCATGGTGATGGAGATTACCTCATTAAGTGGGACTCGATTGTATTAGACAAAGAACTCAAATATGAGAAAGAACCGATTGCAATTCTTGATCATGATGTACGTAAGTTGAGGACCAAGGAGATAAAGTCCGTGAAGGTTCAATGGAAGCATCGTTCAGTTGAGGAAGCTACTTGGGAAACCGAGAAGGACATGAGAGACAAGTATCCCCAATTGTTCGTCGATTCAGGTACTACTCCATTCCTTTCTTAGCCTATTTTTCTTAAGTTTGTCACTCGGGGACGAGTGTTGGGTAAATTTGTATCTATTATAACGACCAGGTTCCGTCATTATAGAAAAGCCAACGGATAAAAAATTTGAGTCGAAAAACTTTTTCGTAGTAACTTTGGATTTCCCAACCTAGTCCAAATTTGGATGAAATCAAAGTCAGTGAGTTCTAGGGAAATACGGTAGCAATTGGGTGATTTAATTATGATTTTGATTACATGAGTAGATAGTTAACACGTTAAAGAACCCGTACGACTTTACCGAATTGAATTCGGGCGAGTAGAACTCCCGGAATTGATCTTAGCGTGAAAGGGTAGTTTCTGAGTGTCATTGGTTAAAGGCGTGTTGTGAAATGGGGGTTTTGGAATTCTTTAAATAGCTCACTATTTTGTGCAAGCCGTTTTGGTGGTAATTTTGGTCGCCAAGGCGGGGCCGCTGTAGCGGGATAATGCGTTGTGGCGGGCCAGACGCGACTTAAAGTCGTAAATACACCCCAAAAATATTTTATTCTACAATTTTCGAACTTGAGAACTAAGGAACGAACCCAGGGTTTTTCTTGATAGTTTTCCACCATTCTTGAGGTTAAAGGTAAGATTTTCACTCCCCGAATCCATTTTTGGATCCGTAGAACGTAATCTAATGAATAATTATAGATGGGGGAGGGTTTTGATCTAGAATCTATGGTGGAAGCAGCCCTAATTGGGATCATGGGTATGATCTAGGGTTAATAGAATTGCTAGTAATCTGGGTAATTAGTGATTTTTTATTGATTCCCATATTATATTAATTGTTTGTAGACCAAAAAAAAGTGGAACAAATCCGGAAAGGGTAGGATCAAGTTTATTAGGGTTTCAAGCTTGTTTCGAGTTAGGTGATGGCTGTGATTCTATGATTGTGTGATGTATATTTGTTCTTGCTTCATTATGATA
>NW_006239483.1:77531-81352 GCF_000226075.1 Solanum tuberosum
GTTTGGGTTTGGGTTCCATGAGAGGACCAATGACTTGTTATAAATATATATTGTTGAGCATGTGATAATCGATATTGTATATGTTCGGTATTTTGCATGTTTATAGTGTTGTATTGACTTGCTTATGTTACACTTAGTGGGATAGCCGCGTGATCCTACCAGTACACTTGCACTTATTTTTGTTAAGTACAAGGCATCTTCTGGCGGCTATTGACAGACCTTGCTTAGAAGATCGGTGATCGTTCGAATTCAAGGGTGAGCTAGTTCTTCCAGGCTGCCATGAGTTCTCTTTCGTCTGTGTCCACTATTTCGGACTTAGACTTTTTTTAGTTAGTTAATTAGTTCATTAGTTTGGGGATGTATACCTTCTTGTTTAGACTTTTGATTTCTTGTTAGATGTTTTGGTGCATTGACTTTCAGGTTCTAGGTGTTATTTTCCGCATTGTTTAGTTGTTAGATCTTTTGAAAGTTTATGGGAACTCCAGTCTTAGCTATTTAATTTGCTTCTGTAACTTAAAAGTTTTAGTTTTTAGTTTAGATGTTTGGTTTGGGTTGTAGTAGAGGTTCTCCCATCGGAGGGTTAGGGTGGGTGCCAATCACGACGGTCTGAGTCATGAAACTCGTAGAGTATCAAATATTTAATAAGTTACATGAAATGGGAATGGCCATTACGGCATATAAAATAAAAAATTTATCAGATAACAATCAGCCACTTTAATTACAGCTGGGTTTACTGGCATGTTAAAGAATTGGTGGGATAATTATCTCACAGAAGATAATAGGCAAAATGTATTAAATTCTACAACTATTAACCCAGTTATTAAGGATGAATCTTCAGGACAAATCATAGAGAATCAAATCTTGGAAGATGTCACAACCACCTTAATTTATAATATAGCTAAATATTTTATTGGAGAACCTCAACTTTTTCAAGATAGAAGTCTAGACCTATTATCTAACCTATCTTGTCCAAAGTTGGACGATTTTAGATGGTATAAAGATGTTTTCCTCAACAAAGTTATGATTAGAAAAGACTGTAATCATGATTATTCAAAAGAAAAATTAGTGGTCTACCAATACTATTCACTGAAAAGGTTATAATAAAATTAAAAGATAGGTTTGAAGGAAAATTCCCTTATGAACAATTAACCTATGGTGATCTTATAAGTTTTATAAATATTACTGGATTAGAACTATGTACAGATATGAAACTTAAAAATCAATTGGAAAAAAATAGTAAATTATCAAGAAAAGAATTAGGAGATTTTTGTCAAGACTTTGGATATACAAAATTATCTACCCCTTCAAATGTAGTTTCTAAAAAGGTTAAGCATCATCGTAAAAGTTATAATGATAAACATGAAAAACCCCATTATCACAAAAGAAAATCTAGAAAATATAGAAAATCTAAATTAGATAATAGCAACATTGATATGTGTTGGAACTGTGAAAAAACCGGACACCATGCTAGAGATTGTCGGGCTCCTAATAAAAAAAAGATAAAATAAATATGTTAGAACTAGAAGATGAAATTAAAAATAAATTATATTCAATTCTTGATGAGAATCAAACTAGTTCGGAAGGAAGTTCTAGTGAAGATGACCAACTTAATATGATATATAGTTCTGAAAGTAATAGTTCGGTGGACTGTGGATGTGGGGTTGCAGTTTGCACCTGCCAAGACCACTCCATCAATGTCATTAACAGTAATAGTAAAGAAATTTTCTTTGATATGGTTGAACATATCGAATATCCAGACTATAAGAAAAAATATTTAACAACATTAAAAGATATAATTCTTAATCAACAATATGATAATCATACTATTAAACATTTTAGTATGACAAATGTACTAAATAAATTTAGAGAACAAAATTCTGAAACAACACTACAAGAACTTAAAACAAAATTAGTACATGTAAAGAAAGAAATTAAAGAAATTAAGCAAAGACTTAACACTTTTGAAGAAACACCAACCAAAAATCAAATTTCTTTGAAGATGTATTTGCTGAAAATTGATCTTAAAATATGTATCTTGTTGTTTGGTCCGTTGTCACTTTGTGGCATGGACTTTTGTTCATGTGGGGTCCACCTGTTTGTTTATTTGTTGACATATTAAATGTTAACATAAGCTTGCAATTTCCTATGCTGAAAATTGGCCTTGAAACTTGTTTTTGCACTATTGATTTGTATGGCATGACTTTAGATGTGGGGTCCACTCTTGATATTTCCTTTCTTGATATCTCCTTTGTTTATCATCAAAGTGTGCTGGCACTTCCTTTTAATTAAGGAGGTATGCTTGTGCTATCCTTTGGATCTAACATATCTCTGTTGCTAGACTCGTCATGTGAGGCAGCAGTATCGAATAATTCAAATTTTGATTTCGTATCAGTGTTGAGGCTTAATAAGGGTTCTTTGAGCCTTCTTTTTAATTTTTCTTTGGAGTTGTTGGAATCCCTCCAGGGTGATGGACTTGAAATTAACTTATTATTGCGGACTGTTGGCGCATATCCTTTATTTTTAACCGTTTTGCTTAAATATTTGATCCTCTCAAATTCATGAATGTCGAAGGACCAATTAATAATATAAGAGATCCTTTTGGCAATAAAGAACTTGCATAATTTAATATTTTCTGATAAGGTAGATATATTCATTTCTACCTAAAATTACTCAAACTACATTTGATGTTGAGTCGATAATACCTGTTTATTTCCTCTGAACTGACTCCACCATTCATAAAATCATCGGGAAATTACTGCATTCTTCATTTCTTCTGAATATTTTATAAACCCAAGTGTGGGTATTGAGTCTAACAAAAATAAAGTTATACCAAGCTGGTTTATAATCATACCAATTATATGTCTGGGGTAGATAAGTCTTTGATAAGTGAATAGGGGTATGTAGATGATCTACAAACCATTCAAAAGGGGCTCAAAATTATTTTGATCGTGAACTTTGAATATTGTATACTATCTGGATTATTTTCTTCAAATATATGCTCAATTTCTACTGAATCGGTATCCGTTAAGATAAACTTGTAGTACCTCCAGGTCTTGAGGGGATCTTCCGTCTCCACATAACTTTGATTGGTGTAGCAGGGCTTTAGTAAGTCCTAAATTCCATAATTTCCACATTTCTTATCAAGTGCAGTAATTGGCAGTACCACAGTCACTATCACCTTCTGAATTCGATTAGCCAACACCTTTGCTATGAGTTTATACAAGACAATACAACAAGCTATGGGTCTATATTCTCTAATGCTCGAAGGGTTTGGTACCTTAGGAAGCAAAGTAACATATGTACAATTAACAACTTTGTAGAGTTTGCCAGTCATGAAAAACTCCATTACTGCTTCATTGATGTCATGCTTGATTATTGGCCATTCCTGCTTAAAAAAAACAACATTGTATCCATCTACACCTGGAGCCTTATCATCACCTATTGCACACAATCCATCATAAATTTCCTTCCCAGTTACCTCTGCAGAAAAAGTCATTTGTTGAGTGTGATTCAAAGTTGTTCCTGTCTTCATGATGGCCCTACTCACAACAGTAGTATTTTTCATTGCAGTTCCCATTAGAGATTGGTAGAATGTGATGATCTCTTTTTTAATCACCGGGTTCCACAATTTTTGCACCAATTAAAGTTGTGAGTTCTACGCACCTGTCACCTTAGAATATCGATACGAATAAAATATCAAAATTTCACATTTGTTCGTGACTGCCCGAAAAATATGAAAAATGTTAATTCGTAAACGCCTGAAAATTATTAGAATCAAGAAAAAGCCATAAAAACACCTCAAAAAATTCCCAAATCGCACC
>NW_006239483.1:81508-119409 GCF_000226075.1 Solanum tuberosum
AAACGTACTAAAAATTTAAAAATCAAGAAAATGACATAAAAACACCTCAAAAAATTCCTGAATCGCACCAGTCACCTTAGAGTATCGATTCGAATAAGTTATCAAAACTTTAAATTCATAAACGTCTGAAAAATATTAAATTCAAGAAAAAGACATAAAAACACCTTAAAAAATTCCCGAATAACACCTGTCACCTAAGAATATCGATACGAATAAAAAATCAAAATTTTACTTTTTTATTGGCTACCCGAAAAATATCAAAATTTTCAATTCGTAAACGTCAGAAAAATATTTAAATCAAGAAAAAGACATAAAAACACCTAAAAAAATTCTCGAATCGCACCAGTCACCTTCGAATATTTATACGAATAAAATATCAAAATATCACATTTTTTCGTGACAGACTGAAAAATATAAAAAAATTTAATTTGTAAACGTCTGAAAAATATAAAAGTCAAGAAAAAAATATAAAAACCCCTCAAAAAATCCTCGAATCGCACCTGTCAACTTAGAATATCGATACCAAAAAAATATCAAAATATCTCATATTTTCATGACTGCCCGAAAAATATAAAAATCAAGAAAAAGACAGAAAAGCACCTCGAAATTTTTTCAAATTGCACCAGTCACCTTAGAATATCACCAGTCACCTTAGAATATCGATAAGAATAAAATATAGAAATTTTAAATTTATTCTTGACAGCCGGAAAATTTCAAACATTTTCATTCGTAAACGTTCGAAAAATATAAAAATCATGATATAAACATAAAAACATCTCAAAAAATTTCCGAATCGCACCAATCACATTAGAATATCGATACGAAAAATATATACAAATTTCATATTTTTTCGTGAAAACCCGAAAAATATCAAAAAATTTAATTCGTAAACGTCCGAAATATATAAAAATCAAGAAAGAGACGTAAAAACACCTCAAAAAATTTCCGAATCACACCTGTTACCTTAGAATATTAATACGAATAAAATATCAAAATTTAATATTTTTCAGGACTACCCGAAAAATATCAAAACTATTAATTCGTAAACGTCCGAAAAATATTAAAATCAAGAAAAAGACATAAAAACAACTCAAAAATTCACGAATCACATCAGTCACGTTAGAATATCGATACAAATAAAATATCAAATTTTACAATTTTTTGTTATTGCACGAAAAAAATCAAAAATTTCAATTCGTAACCGTCCGAAAAAATATAAAAATCAAGTAAGAGACATAAAAACACATCAAAAAATTCACGAATTGCATCGGTAACCTTAGAATATCGATACAAATAAAAAATTAAAATTTCAAATTTTGTCGTGACTACCGAAAAAATATCCAATATTATAATTCGTAAATGTCCGAAAAATATAAAAATCAAGCAAAAGACATAAAAAATTACGAATCGCACCAGTCACCTTAGAATATCAATATAAATAAGATATCAAAATTTCACAATTTTTTCGCGACTACCCGAAAAATATCAAAAATTTAAATTCGAAAAATATTAAAATCAAGAAAAAGACATCAAAACACCTCAAAAAATTCCCGGATCGCACCTGTCACCTTAGAATATAGATACGAATAAAATATCAAAAATTTACATTTTTTCGTGACGGCTCAAAAAAATCAAAAATTTTAATTCGTAAACATCCGAAAAATATTAAAATAAAAAAAGACATAAAAACACCTCAAAATATTTCAGGATCGCACTTGTGACCTTAGAATATTGATACGAATAACATATCAAAATTTCACATTTTTTCATGACTACCAGAAAATTATCAAAAATTTCAATTCCTAAACGTCCGAAAAAATATAAAAATCAAGAAAAAGACATAAAAACACCTCAAAAATTTCTAGAATCACACCAGTCTCCTTCGAATATCGATACGAATAAAATAGCAAAATTTCATAATTTTTCGTGACTACCCGATAGTTATAAAAAAAGTTAATTCTTTAGTCCGAAAAATATATAAATCAAGAAAAAGACATAAAAATACCTCAAAAAAATTTCGGATCGCACCTGTCACCTTAGAATATCGATATGAATAAAATACAAAATTTCGCATTTTTTCGTGACTGCCCAAAAAATATCAAAAATTTCAATTCGTAAACATCTGAAAAAAACTTAAAAACACTTCAAAAAATTCCCGAATCACACTAGTCAACTTCAAATATCGATACAAATAAAATATAATAATTTCACATTTTTTAGCACACCTGTCACATTAGAATATCGATACGAATAAAATATCAAAATTACACATTTTTTTGTGACTGCACAACGTAAATGAAAATTTTTAATTCGTAAACGTTCGAAAAATATTAAAATCAAGTTAAAGACATAAAAACACTTCAAAATATTCCCGAATCACACCAGTATCCTTAGAATATCGATACAAATAGAATATCAAAATTTGACATTTTTTCGGGGGAGCCTGAAAAATATCAAAAAATTTAATTTTTAAACGTCTGAAAAATATAAAAACACCTCAAAAAATTCTCGAATCACACCTTTCACCTTAGAATATCGATACGAATAAAATATCAAAATTTCACATTTTTTCGTGACTGCCCAATAATTTTTGAAATTTTTTAATTCGTAAACGTCTTACAAATATAAAATTGAAGAAAATACATAAAAACACCTCAAAAAGTTTCTAAATCGCATCATACACCTTAGAATATCGATAAAAATAAAATATCAAACTTTGACATTTTTCGTGATTGTTCAAAAAATATCCAAAATTTTGATTCGTATGTCCAAAAAATATGAAAATCAAGAAAACGACATAAAAACACCTCCAAAAATTACCGAATCTCACTAGTCACCTTAGAATATCGATACGAATAAAATATAAATATTTCTCAATTTTCGTGACTGTCAGAAAAATTTCAAAAATTTAAATTCGTAAACGTCCAAAAAACATAAAAATCAAGAAAAAGACATAAAGACTCCTGGAAAAATTTCCCGAATCGCACCTGTCACCTTAAAATATCGATACAAATAAAGTATTAAAATTTCATATTTTTTGGTGACTGCTCGAAAAATAAAAAATAAAAATCGTAAACGTCTGAAAAATATAAAAATCAAGAAAAAGACAGAAAAACACCTCAAAATAATCACCAGTCGCACCAGTCACCTTAGAATATCTATGCGAATAAAATATAAAAATTTAACTTTTTTTCGTGATTGCCCAAAAAAAATTAAAAATTTTAATTCCTAAACGATCGAAAAGTATAAGAATCTAGAAAATGATAAAAAAACACCCTAAAAAAATACCCGAATTTTACATGTCGTCACCTTAGAATATCGATACGAATAAAATATAAAAAATTTACATTTTTTCGTGATTGCCCGAAAAATATTAAAATTTTTAATTCGTAAACGCCGGATAAATATAAAAATCAAGAAAAAAATATAAAAATACCTCAAAAAATTCATGAATCGCACCATTCACCTTAGAATATCGTTACGAATAAAATATCAAAATTTCTATTTTTTCGTGACTACTAGAAATATATCAAAAATTTTAATTTGTAAATGTCCGAAATATATAAAAATCAAGAAAAACACATAAAAACACCTCAAAAAATTTCCAAATCGCACCAGTCATTTTCCAATATCGATACGAACAAAATATCACAATTTCACATTTTTTATGACTGCGCAAAAAATATCAAAAATTTTAATTTCTAAACGTTCGAAAAATATAAAAATCAAGAAAAAGACATAAAAACACCTCAAAAAATTCTCGAGTCGCACAAGTCACCTTAGAATATCGATAGGGATAAAACATTAAAAATTCACATTTCTCATGACTGCCCAAAAAATATCAAAAATTTTAATTCGTAAACGTTCTAAAAATATAAAAATAAAGAAAAGACATAAAAACATCTCAAAAAATTCCCGTATCGCACCAGTCACCTAATAATATCGATACGAATAAAATATAAAAATTGACATTTTTTCGTGACTGCTCGAAAAATATCAAATTTTTTAATTCGTAAACGTCAGCAAAATATAAAAATCAACAAAAGACATAAAAACACCTCAAAAAATTCCCGAATCGCACTAGTCACATTAGAACATCAATACAAATAAAATGTCAAAAATTCTCATTTTTTCGTGACTTCCCGAAAAATATACAAATTTTTAATTTGTAAGCATCTGAAAAATACATATAAACACCTAAAAAAAATTTCAAATCGCACCAGTCATCTTAGAATATCGATACAAATAGAATATTAAAATTTCACAATTTTTCATTATTGCTCGAAAAATATCATAAAATTTAATTCGTAAACGTCCAAAAAATATAAAAATCAAGAATATGACTTAAAAACAAAAACACCTCAGAAAATTCTTAAATCGCAACAGTCACCTTCGAATAGCGATATGAATAAGATATCAAAAATTCACATTTTCTAGTGACCGCCCAAAAAATGTCAAAAATTTTAATTTGTCAACATCCGAAAAATATAAAAATAAAAAAAAGACATAAAAATACCTCAAAAAATCACGAATTGAACCAGTCACCTTATAATATTGTTACAAATAAAATATAAAAATTTAACATTTTTTCGTTACTGCCCGAAAATATAAAAATCAAGAAAAAGAAATAAAAACACCTCAAAAAATTTGCGAATCACACCATTCACCTTAGAATATCGATACGAATAAAATCACATTTTTCGTGACTACCCAAAAATATCAAAAATTTTAATTCGTAAACGTCCAAAAAATATATAAATCAAGAAAAAGACATAAAAACACCTCAAATAATTCTCGAAACGCACTAATCACCTTAGAATATGGATACGATTAAAATAAAAAAATTCATATTTTTTCGTGACTTTCCCTAAATTATAAAAAAAATTAATTCGTAAACGTCCGAAAAATATAAAAGTCAAGAAAAAGACATAAAAACACCTCAAAAAAATTTCTCAAATCACACCAATCTCCTTAGGATATTGATATGAATAAAATATCAAATTATCACATTTTTTCGTGACTGCCCAAAAATATCAAAAATTTAATTCGTAAACGTTTCAAAAAATATAAATATCAAGAAAAAGACATACAAAACACCTCAAAAAATTCTCGAATCGCACTGGTCACCTTAGAATATCGATACGTATAAAATATCAAAATATCACTTTTTTTGTAACTGCCTGAAAAATATCAAAATTTTTAAGTCATAAACATCCTAAAAATATAAAAATCAAGAAAAATACATAAAAACATCTCAAAAATTCCTGAATCACACTAGGCACCTTAGAATATCGATACGAATAAAATATCAAAAATTTACATTTTTACGTGACTTTTCAAAAAATATCAAAAATATTAATTCGTAAACGTCTGAAAAATATAAAAATCAAGAAAAAGACATAAAAACACCTCAAAAAATTCCCAAATCTCACCAAGTCACCTTAGAATATCTATATGAATAAAATATCAAAATTTCACATTTTTCGAGACTGCCCAAAAAATATCAAATATTTTAATTCGTAAACGTTCGAAAGGATTAAAGATCAAGAAAAAGACATAAAAACACCTTAAAAAATTCCTGAATCACACCAGTCACGTTAGAATATCGATATGAGTAAAGTATAAAAATTTCACATTTTTTCGTGACTTCCCAAGAAATATCAAAATTTTGAATTCGTAAACGTCCGAAAAATATAAAAATCTTGAAAAATACATAAAAACACGTAAAAAAATTCCCGAATCGCACCAGTCGCCTTAAAATATCGATACGAATAAAATATAAAAATTTCACAATTTTTCGTTACTTCACAAAAAATATCAAAAAATTTAATTCCCAAATCGCACCAGTCACCATCGAATATCGATACAAATAAAGTATCAACATTTTAGATTTTTTTGTGTATGCGCGAAAATTATAAAAAAATTTAATTCGTAAACGTACAAAAAATTTTAAATCAAGAAAAAGACAGAAAAATACCTCAAAAAATTTACGAATCACACCAGTCATCTAAGAATATCAATACAAATAAAATATCAAAAATTCACATTTTCTTATCACTGCCCAAAAGGATTTAATTCGTAAACATCCGAAAAATATAAAAATCAAGAAAAAGACATAAAAACACCTCAAAAATTCCTGAATCGCACCAGTCACCTTAGAATATCGATACAAATAAAATATCAAAATTTCACATTTTTTCGTGACTGCCCAAAAAATATCAAAAAATATAAAAAATAAGAAAAAGATATAAAAACACCTCAAAAAAATTCTCGAATCACACTAGTCACCTTAGAATATGGATACGAATAAAATAAAAAATTCACATTTTTTTGTGACTGCTCCAAAAATATTAAAATTTTTAATTCGTAAACGTCCAAAAAATATAAAATCAAGAAAATGACAAAAAGACACCTCAAAAAATTCCCGAATCGCACCAGTCACCTTAGAATATCGATACAAATAAAATATCAAAATTTCACATTTTTTCGTGACTGCCTGAAAAATATCAAAAAAATTAATTCGTAAACGTCCGAAAAATATAAGAATCAAGAAAAAGACATAAAAATGCCTCAAAAAATTCCCGAACCACACCAGTCACCATAGAATATCGATACAAATAACATATGAAAACTTCACGTTTTTTAGTGACTTCCCGAAAAATATCAAAAAAATTAATTCGTAAACGTCTGAAAAATATAAAAAACAAGAAAAACACATAAAAGCACCTCAAAAAAATTTCGAATCGTACCAGTCACCTTAGATTATCGATACGAATAAAGTATAAAAACTTAACATTTTTCCGTGACTGTTCAAAAAATATTAAAAAATCTAATTCGTAAACGTCCAAAAAATATAAAAATCAAGATAGAGACAAAAACACTTCCAAAAATTCCCGAATCGCACCAGTCAGCTTAGAATATCGATATGAATAAAATATGAAAACTGTACATTTTTTGTGACTGCCCGAAAAATATCAAAAATTTTAATTTGTAAACGTATCAAAATATAAAAATTAAGAAAAAGACATAAAAACACCTAAAAAAATTCCCGAATCGCACTAATCACCTTAGAATATCAATACGTATAAAATATCAAAATTTCATATTTTTTCGTGACTGTAGGAAAATATAAAAAATTTAATCGTAAACGTTCAAAAAATATAAAAATCAAGTAAAAGACATAAAAGCACCTAAAAAAATTCCCGAAATACACCAGTCACCTTAGAATATCGATACAAATAAAATATCAAAATTTTCATTTTTTCATGACTACCTAAAAAATATCAAAAATTTTAATTCGTAAATGTCCGAAAAATATATAAAAAAAAAAAACATAAAACACCTCAAAAAATTTCCGAATCGCATCAATCACCTTAGAATATCTATACGAATAAAATATCAAAATTACACAGATTTTTGTGACTGCCTGAAAAATATCAAAAATTTTAATTCGTAAATGTCCGAAAAATATAAAAATCAAGAAAAAGACATAAAACCACCTCACAAAATTCCTGAATCGCACCAGTCACCTTAGAATATCGATACGAAAAAAAGATCAAAATTTCACATTTTTTCGTGACTGGCCGAAAAATATAAAAAAATTTAATTCATAAACATCTGAAAAATAAAAATCAATAAAAACACCTAAAAACACCTCAAACAATTCCTGAATCGCATCAGTAACCTTAGAATATCAATACGAATGGAATATCAGAATTTCACATTTTTTTGTGACTGCCCAAAAAATATCAAAATTTTTAATTCATAAACGTTCAAAAAATATATAAAAACATCTCAAAAAATTCTCGAATCGCACCAGTCACCTTAGAATATCGATACAAATAAAATAACAAATTTTGATATTTTTCGTGACTGCCCGAAAAATATCAAAAAATTTAATTCTATTTTTGACAGTGTGATAGCGATCCGAGGCCGTTCGGAAGGGAAAAGCTTCGGCGGAGTAGTTTGGAGCACGCGTGTTCGGCCTACAGGTAGGCTATGGCTTCCCTTTTTTTTGATTGATCTGAATGTGTGAGCGTATGTGGATTTGCATCAATATTGGGGTGGGGAACTAGATTAACATGCCTTTTTTGATTAAAATCATATTTATGCTGTCAGCAGGCTCAGCGGGTACTTGAATTGTTATATTTGATCATCCTTGCTTCCTTGCTTAGCCTGGTTTTGATTTATGAGTTATTATTGGAGCATGTTTGGCCTTAGTTTAAACTTAGACTAGTGATTCCATAAACTCACGATTGTTCAGAGCCGATAAATTATATTATTTCTGTCCGGTGTGACTTCGAGCGGCGTAGGTCCTGGCAGACTTATATAGCAGACTTGGGTTTGATAGAGATGAGCCTTAGCTAGGCAATGAATCAGTTGTGGGGCCTTAACATCAACAATTCTAGTATGATCCTAATTTTCTGCATTTTCGGCCGCCCTCTGGACCAGTTCGATGATACATACGGCTTCAGTTCGGTTCTGTTGTCACCGTGAGATGGTTAAAGGATATAGAAGATGGTTACGAAGAGTTTCCCATGAATTTTATAGGCGGGTATCCTTGGATGGCTTATTTGGAAGCTTTACGCTGTCGTGGTAACTTAACATGAGGTTTCACCCGCGGTTCGTGGTCCGAGCTCGATTCTTCCTGCTGCTTTTTATTTAACCTCCTATAATGGAGTCGACATACAAACTTCGCCCCCCGGGTTATATCACTTTATCTACGGGTAGTCGATATCCACGGTTCGAGGTCCGGGCTCTGTGCTATCCCTTGTAGAGTTTGACTCAATCGGCGTATCTACTATAGGCAGACTCACCCGCGGTTTGAGGTCCAGGCTCTCTGTTTCCTCTCTTTCATAGCTCGGGAATATGGACATTTCTGTAATGCTTAGGGTTTACAAATCTCCTCTAGTCTTAGTTTAGCTTTTATGTGTACTTGACGGGCTTATGGGGGTCCTTTCGAGTTTTTACTTCAATTTGCACACAAGTGTACCTTATGGGCTTATGTGGTCCCTGTTGGAGTACAAAAGACGAACCACAAAATATATGTACAGAAGGAGACGGCATTGATCAGGAACATTCTTTATGTTGTATCATCTCGTGCAGTGCGTGTTTCATTGGTTTCGTGGAACCTCACTTGTTTCACTCTTTCACAGGGATGGCTGCCCCCGGTGGTGACGATCCACCTGAGGCGGCAGATAGAGCCCCGACTAGGCCTAGAGGTTGACCATGGGGTAGGGGTAGGGGTCCAGCACCAGCCCCTGATAAATATATAGCTCTAAATCCGGTAGAGGAGCCTCAGGATGCCCCTATTCCCCCTCAACCAGAGGGTCCAGGTTTAGCCCAGCTGACTTGTCTGGCCTTCCCCCGGAGAGAGATATTGACTTTTCAATAGACTTGGAGTCGGGCACTAAGAAAATTTCTATCCCACCATATCGGATGTCCCCCGCAGAGCTTAAGGAGCTCGATATTCAGCTTCAGGGTCTCTTGGATTAGAATTCATTCGTCCCATTGTATCTCCTTGGGGTGCCACCATTCTGTTAGTTAAGAAGAAGGACATGTTTATAAGGATGTGCATCGATTACATGCAGCTAAACAAGGTGACGGTGAAGAACCATTACCCCCTGCCTCGTAGTGACGACTTGTTTGATCAGCTCTAGAGCGTTGTTGTGTTTTCTAAGATCGACTTGAGGTCCGAGTACCATCATATGAGAATTAGAGCAGCGAATATCCCTAAGACCGCATTTAGGACTCGTTATGGCAATTATGAGTTCCTAGTGATGTCCTTTGGGCTAACTAATGCCCCTGCTGCCTTCGTTGATTTGATTACCTGTGTATTCAAGCTCTATCTGGACTCCTTCGTTAAAGTTTTCATCGATGATATTCCTTTATACTCGCGGAGTAGAGAGGAGCATGCGCAACATTTGAGGATTGTGCTCCAGAATTTGAGAAACCAACGACTTTATGCCAAGTTCTCAAAGTGCGAGTTTTGGTTGGAGTCTGTGACATTTCTGGGGCATGTAGTGTCCAAAGATGGTATTATGGTGGATTCGACGAAGATTGAGGCCATTCGTGGTTGGGCTAGGCCCACTTCTATGACTGAGGTTAGGAGCTTTCTTGGACTGACTTGATACTACATGTGTTTTGTTGAGGGTTTCTCCACTATTGTTGCACCTTTGACTCAATTGACTCGCCAATGTGTTTCTATTGTGTGGTCTGAGGAGTGTGAGTTTTGCTTTCAGAGACTCAAAGAGTTGCTTACTATCGCTCCTATCCTTACTCTTCCAGTTGAGGGCGAGGGCTTTACAATTATTGCGATGCTTCCGGTGTTGGTCTAGGGCGTGATGAGGTTTGGTAGGCGGGGCAGGCTTAGCCCCAGATATATTGGGCCTTTTGAGATCCTTAGGAGGGTTGGTGATGTTGCCTATTAGTTAGCCCTACCTCCTTCATTTTCAGCTATACACCCGATTTTTCATGTATCAATGCTACGTCGGTATATTCCAGATGAGTCTCATGTGCTACAGTACGATTAAGTTGAGTTGGATGACAACCTGACCTTTGTTGAGGAGCCAGTAGCCATATTAGCCAGAGATGTTTGTCAGCTCTGTTCCTGGTCCATTCCTATAGTTAAGGTCCAGTGGCGACACCGTCCAGTCGAGGAGGCTACCTGGGAGACCAAGCAGGAGATGCGGGAGCAGTTCCCCAGCTTATTTGAGCCCTCAGGTATATCATTATCCTTACTTTTGCGGACGAAAGTTCTTTTAGTAGTAGATGTTGTAATGACCCTCCAGGTCATTTATGTGTACCCGCCTTCTTTTTGTCGGTTAGAGATTTCCTACAACGACCCCAAGTCATTTATGACTTGCTGGAACTGACAGTTCGGTCGCCTGGTCGTTCGTTTGAATTTTGTGCAGCTTTCCGTGTTTTAGAGGCCTTGAAGCTTGAAAAGTGACTATTAGTAAGTTCATCAGGAAAACAGCCACAGAACGGAATTCTGAAAGTTCCATCAGCTACGGAATGGCCAAATTAGGCTACAAGTGTGGTTGACTCGAGTCCCAAGGCTTTCGGTGCGAGTTTAAACCATTTTTTGCATTTTAGTCTTAAAAACTGGCCAACGGTTGACTTTGGTCAACATTCTTGGAAAACATATCCGAATGAAAATTCTGACAGCGCGGTTAGCCTTGGAATGTCGAGTTTGGTCTAGAACATCCTTTCGTTCAACTACCGAGGCCTCCGAACTCATTGCGAGCCCATTGGTGGATTATGGTTAAAAATGGCCTTTGGGAGTGGGATTCACTTTTTATCGAGATAATCTATGATTGAAATTTTGACTGCGCCGTTGAGTCTGGAATGTCAAATTTAGTAGGGTAGCATATCTATTCTATATTTATCGGGTTCCGAACAAATCCCGAGCACCCCATCGGAGATTTTAAAGTTGGCATAAAAAAATCAACTTTTCAATTGATATATATAGCTGGTGCTGGCCATTTCAGCCTCATTTCTCAACTTCAAACCTTCATAACTCTCTCATTTCAAGTCTGATTTAAGTGATTCGGAGGTCCATCTTGTAGGGTTTTTCTCAAAGAATGTGTTAGTGAGCTCGGAAACTGATTTATGGTCTCCATTTGAGGTAAATTTCGTGATATACCTGCTGCCACAACCCTTTTTGTGAGCATGATTTTGGGAGTTTTTGGGACTTGATATCTCAGTCATTTTTGGTCCGATTTTGGTGATTCTTCAAGTTATCTTGAGTGGTTTTTCGAGGAGAACGTGTTGGCATGCTTGGAATTCGTATTTGAAGCTTCATTGGAGGTAAGACTTATATTTTAGCTGTTGCCATAGCTCATTTTCGAGCTCAATATTTTGGGGAATTTTGGAAGATGATTTCTTGGCCATTTTTGGTCCGAATTTGGTGATTCAAGAGCCTGGATTGTGGGGTTTTTTCGTGAGGATTGTTGTGGTGTGGTTGGTTTCAGCAGTTGGGCCCTCGTTTATGGTAATTTCTTGTAAATAGCAGCTGCCATTGTGGTTCATTTTTAGTGTAATTTTGGGTTTTTCGTTGCATGTTCGTGTTGGGACTATTCTGAGCCTCGAATTGTGTTCCAATTCGAAACACAAGTTTGGAAAGCTGTTTAGAACCTATTTTTTGTGTTAATTCTGGAATTTCTGGCACAGATCCCACTTTCCCCATTTTTGATTGGTCCACCTCCGTTTCTTGCAAACTTTTTGTCTAAACAACCGTAACGACGTTGTGATTCTTTTTTGACAGTGTGGTAGTGGTCCGAGGCCGTTCGGAAGGGAAAAGCTTCGGCGTTATAGTTTGGAGCGCGCGTGTTCGGCCTACAAGTAGGCTACAACTTTTATTTTCTTTTAGATTGAGTCTGAATGTTTGAGCGTATATGGATTTGCATGAATATTGGGGTGGGGAACTAGATTAGCATGCCTTGTTCGATAAAATTCATATTTAGGCTATCTCCGGGTTCAGCGGGTACTTGAATTGTTATATTTGATCATCCTTGCTTCCTTGTTTGGCTTGGTTTTGACTTATGTGTTATTATTGGAGCATGTTTGGACTTAGTCTAGACTTAGACTAGTGATGCCATAGACTCACGATTGTTCAGAGCCGATATATTATATTATTTCCGCCCCGGTGTGACTTTAAGCGGCGTAGGTCCTGGTAGACTGATATAACAGACTTGGGTCTGATAGAGATAAGCCTTAACTAGGAAGTGACTCAGCTGTAGGGCCTTCACATCCATAGTTCCCGTTACTTGAGAAGTTTTATGAAGTGTGGGTGGTAGTATGGGATACCATTCATGCATCGCACGAGTAGGCTTTGAGAGGGCTATAGTGATTTCTCTAATGTCTTAATGACTAATGAATGAAATTGCTCTTAATGAAGCTAAATGAAGAATGTTGACTTATATGCTTAATGTAATGATGCATGCTATACTTGGATTGTATTATGAGTTACTTTCCTTTTCATGACTTATGAAATGTTTATGTTCCTTATGTATGAGTATGGTTTAAACATGAGAAGGTAGAATGGTAAGTTCACTTTTGGTGGCCTTAATGTGGTGCTTAGTGTGGATGGTGGTATGGGACACTATTCATACATTGCACAAAGTATAGCTTTGGGTTACTTAAGCTGAAAGATTAATGTGATGAAATGGCTTATATGTTGATTATGTTCTAAAGTGATGAAATGGCTTGTATGTTGATTATACTTGTATCTTATGGCTCTTATACCTATGTTCATGAAGTTTTCTCAAAATTGGCATATGCATGGTTTTTAACCAAATGTCCATTTTAAGCATAGTTTTTGCATGGCTATCATACTTAGTACATTATTTGTACTAACCCATATTTCTTCATTTTCTACAAAAGTGTAGGGTTTGAAGATTTGATGTTTTATACTTGGAAGATCGGTTTCTAAGGAGCTTGGAGTTGAAGATTTGGTGAGTCCTCATAGTTTCGAGGACAAACCCACCTATTTTCCTTTGTCTTTTACTTTATGTTTAGAGATTTTGTATGGGCTAAGTCCCCAAGTTTATTCAAAGTGTTGTAGATGGTTTGAAACAAAGTGTAGAAAGACTTCCACTTGCTTTTATAAAAAAAAAGGCTTCGATCGTAAAGAAAAAATTTAAATTCCGCACTATTTTCCTATGCACTTATGTTCATGAATGCTATGAGGCTTGTATGAGACTTTTCAAAGTCTTGTACGCCGTGTTACGTCTAGGAGGTACCCTTGGGTCGTGACAAATATGGTATCAGAGCACAAGATTTTGCGATGGTTTTAGAATGTCTCAAACCACATCTATTAGAGTCTTGTTCATAGTGTGAAGCACACCACATTTATGAATAGGAGGCTATTGGATGTTAGGAAAAATCTCACTTCTTCATTCTTCAAGTCGTGCCATAGAGTTTAACTCTATAATGTCTCTCTCTTATTCTTTATCCAATGGTCTTTAGGGTATGACCACTCGAAGGGGTTTATGCTAGAAGGAGTGAGGGAGGAAAGGTTGGTTGTGATGCCAATTATGGATACGTGACTTGTTAGATTTGAGGTGATAGATTGTGATGTTGTCTTTAGTATAAATGAGTTGCATTATGGTTATGTTTAGTTGATGGTAGAACCCGACTTAGTCATGATGAGTTTTGAGGTATGTTGAAAGAAATCATGTTTAAAAGAATTTGTATAGGCTTGCTCCCAAGGGGGAGATAATGTTCTTAGATAGCAAGGTCATTGAGTATCCTTGGTGTTCATGATTTAGGTTGACTTGAATTTTCACCTTGAGTGGTGTTGGTAGGGTTGTTTGTGAGCAAGAGTTGCTTAATGAGGACCTTCCTAGTTTAGAAGTACCGGTTGGGACCTTAGACCGGCAAGTTAAGAAATAGAAGGGTAAAGAAGTTCCTTCCATGAGAATTTTGATAAGTTTCTTATAGTTATGAATGTTGTATTGAGGTTCCTATGTTATTTTCATGTTAACCTTAGTATAGGTTTACTCCTAAGGGGGAGATGGTATGTTGAATAGTAAGGTTGTTGAGAGTTCCGATATCCTTATCTCTTTCTTCTATTCCTACTCAAGCTTGAGACCAAGAGTTCCTTGTAGCTTGTTTCATGTGTTGGAGTCATGTGTGATTATGTGTTTCCATGGTCTCCTTATGTTATGTATGTCACTGATGAATTCATGGTTAAATGAGAAAATGAGTTTTTATGAATTATGTTCCTCATGTTGATGTGCATTTAGTATGAGTTGCCTATATGCTTCATGAGGTGAATTGTTGAACATGCCTAAATATGATTTTAAGAGAAATTGCATAATGTGCTTAATGATGTTATGATGAGCATAATTTGAGTTGGAGAAGGTAATTCCTCCAATGAAATGAGAACTGTTGAAGTTTTCTTACACAATGAGTTTGTAGATGTAGTTCCTACTTTCTTGTGTTGCATTGAGTATGTTTGAGATGGAGTTGATGTTTCCTCCTAGTTTTGTGCATTGTTTATAATGTTTCATGCATGATGGGCTGCTAGTCTTGAGTCTTTATTTCCTTAAAATGGTTAAAGTGTCATTCGAGGTTGAATGTTCCTAAGGAGGAGATAATGTAACGACCCGGAAAACTAGTAAGAGAAACTAGAGCTTAACGAGTGTATGTTTGAGTTTGTTATGGGGTTTCATGTTGTAAAATATCTTCCCTAGCTTAGGTTGAGGGGTTTAGGAGTTAAACGTCAAGGTACGACTCCCCAAGGACCAACCAAGGGGTCCTTGAGGAGGACCCTAAAGCCTAACCCCCAAGACCCCAAAGAACCAAAAAGCTGTCAAATTGAGGAGGAGCTATGGATGGGACCTACGTTCCATAGGTCCATCCACGCCCCGTGGATGGACTCCGTGGGTCAAGGTCCCAAAATACATATTGTAGCCACGAACCACGAAGTGCCAGTACGGCCCATGGACCCACCCACGGTCCGTGGGTGGGGTTCGTGAGTCACACCTGTAGAAAGCTGTCAAGCTCGGCCTAAGTTGGGGTAAATTGGTAAATTCCTTTTTAGGTTAGTGAAGTTAGGGGACGGTTATTATTGATTAATTAAAGTATTTTAAGGCTTTTAAAAGTATTAAAGACCCTTTTTCAATTCATTACCTCAAATCACAAAATAGAAACCTCCCACCCTTTCTAAATATCCTCTCTCTAGAAACCACCATTGGAGAAGAAGGAGTCAAGCTTTGAAGCTCAAGATCTCACCATTCTCACTCAATTTTTGTGGAGTTCTTCCCTAAAAAGGGTATGGTAGTCTTCATCCTTGATTAAGTTTCATTCAAGGAGCCCTATCAAAAGATGATTTCAAGTTTCCAAAATCCCCCAAAAACCTAGGGTTTTGAATCTATGCATGGGTTCAATTCCAAAACCTAGTGTGGATGGTGATATGGGACACTATTCATACATTGCACAAAGTATAGCTTGGGGCTACTTAAGGTGAAAGATTAATGTGATGAAATGACTTATATATTGATTATGTTCTAAAGTGATGAAATGGCTTGTATGCTGATTATACTTGTATCTTATGCCCCTTATACCTATGTTCATGAAGTTTTCTCAAAATTGGCATATGCATGGTTTTCAACCAAATGTCCGTTTTAAGTCATGGTTTTTGCATGGCTATCATACATAGTACATTATTTGTGATAACCCATATTTCTTCATTTTCTACAAAAGTGTAGGGTTTGGAGATTTGATATTCTATACTTGGAAGATAGGTTTCTAAGGAGCTTGGAATTGAAGATTTGGTGAGTCTTCATAGTTTCGAGGACAAACCCACTTATTTTCCTTTATGTCTTTTACATTATGTTTAGAGATTTTGAATGGGCTAAATCCCCAAGTTTATTCAAAGTGTTGTAGATGGTTTGAGGCAAAGTATAGAAAGACTTCCACTTGCTTTTATAAAAAAAAATGCCTTCGATTGTAAAGGAAAGTTTTAAATTCCGCACTATTTTCCTATGCTCTTATGTTCATGAATGCTATGAGGCTTGTATGAGACTTTTCGGAGCTTGTACGCCGTGTCACTTCCGAGGTGTAGGCACGGGTCGTGACATACATACATTTTGTTTAGGGTTTCTCCACTATCGTTGCACCTTTGACTCAATTGTCTCGCCAAGGTGTTCCTTTTGTGTGGTCTGAGGAGTGTTGATACGCTCAAATTACACCTCAGACCCACTCTCAACTCTATATGTTATCGCAAATACCGATTGGAGCTCACTACTCTGCTTCATAGACCCACACATATTGAAAGTTGCCTCTTAACTGTTCAGTCTGAACTTCATCTGCCCCTTTTCCATATCAACTAAGGCGCGCCCAGTGGCAAGGAATGGTCTCCCAAGAATGATGGGAACCTCAAAATCAACCTCACAGTCAAGAATCACAAAATCCGCCGGAAAGATGAACGACTCCACTTTCACTAGTACATCATGGAGCACACCAATGGGCCTCTTCATTGTTCTATCGGCCATGAGCAACCGCATCGCAGTCGGTTTTGGATCTCCTACACCCAACTTTTTGTAAATAGACAGTGGCATCAGATTAATGCTAGCACCAAGATCACACAACACCTTAGCAAAATGCAACAACCCGATAGTACATGGAATAGTGAAGGCACCAGGATCCTTTTTTTTCTGTACAAGGGACCTTGTAATAATAGCACTATAATGTTGCAATCTATTATCATCTTCGAAGCTCACTTCCGTCTTCTTTGTCACCATGCCCTTCATAAATTTTGCATACCCAGGCATTTGCTCCAAAGCCTCTATCAACGGAACATTGATTGAAAGTTGTTTCAACATGCTAATAAACCTGCGGTATTTCCCTTCTTCAGTCTTCTTCACTAACCTCTGTGGGAAGGGAGGTGGAGGTCTAGGAATATGGACAACTTTCTGAGTTACCACCGCTTCTTTCTCTGTCACATTCTCGGACTCTCCACTTACCTCGACCACATCATCATCTTTACTATTCTCAATTTCCACCTTATACGGCATAGGTGGATCAATGATTTGCTTACCCCCTTAGTAGTGACTGCCATACAATGCCAATCATTCTTTGGATTCTGGATGGTGTTGCTAGGAAGAGTGCCAGGTTGACGTGGATTTACTATAGTTGATAACTGAGTCATCTGCTGCTCAAGATACTTGATTAACACTGCATGGACATCAACTTTTTGACCAATACCAGACAAGTCATTTCTCATCTCCTTCACATTCTCATCAGTTGCATCAAACCTCCTCATCATCTTCTGCATCATATCCTCAATACGTGACATATTACTTCCAGCTTCCCTAGGACCAGATTCCCAATTTTGAGGGGAAACATAATGTCCAACCCGATCATTTCTGTTGCCATCATTTTTTCGGTTGTAGTTGTTGTCGCGATTGAAGTTCCCAACCCGAACATATTGACTCTCTCGGTTGTAGTTTCCATAGTTCCGACATTGGTTTCCTTGACCTTGGCGCCAATTATCCGTGTTGGAACCTTGGGCGTTTGGTCAAAAACCCACCGTCTGATCATTCACTGCATAAACATCCTCTTCATAGTAACACTCCTCAACCGGTGGTGGATTCCTAGTCAAATAATTCACAACATTTACCTTCTCCGCACCTCCGCTCACGTGCTTCAACACCAACCCTAGTTCGGTCCTCATCTGAGCAATCTCCTCACGAATCTCATCTGCAGACTGGTTGTTTGTAGCTTGAATGACAAACGTGTTCCTCCCAGTCTCCGACTTTCTAGTGCTCCAAGCTTTGTTATTCCAAGAGATCTTCTCTAGTTTTTTCACAATCTGCCCAAAAGTACTCACCATATGAACCTCCAGCAATAGTATTAAGCACTGCCTTACTGTTGTCATCCTGACCTCGCTAGAAATATTCCTTCAGCGACTCGTCATCAATACGGTGATTTGGAACACCTCGTATGAAAGCAGTGAACCTGTCCCAAGAACTACTCACGGACTCTCCAGATAGTGCTACAAAATTGTTGAGTTTATCTTTGTGGTTCAGCTTCTTGGACATTGGAAAGAATCTTGATAGGAACGCATCAGTCAATTATTCCCATGTATAGATTGAGTTATAAGGAAGCTCAATAAACCACACAGCAGCATCGCTGGTCAATGATAGAGGGAATACTCGCAATCCAATGACATTCATGTCCAAGTCCGGTCGACCCACACAACTTTTGCAAACACTCCTGAGCTTGGTTACATGCTCATGTGGATCCTCTGTGGCCAGACCAGTAAACAACCCCCTCGCTGTGAGCATCTGCATCAAACTACTAGTCACCATAAATGTATGCCCCAGAGGTAGAGGGGTAGAACAAGAGGTCCTTCAGATTCAGCAGCATTAAAGTTGACCCTATAGTTATCATGGAGTGTTGGCCCTGGTTGATCTTGTACCCTCATTGCATCTCTCAATAGATTCTCAGCTTGAATATGATTATTCTCATCACCAACTCTCGGAGGCTGCAACCCAACACCGTCACCTAACTCTCCTCTGATAGGATTAAATGGCAATCCTTGATTATTCATTCTCCACAAAGTTCAATTCAGTTCTGGATCATAGGGAGTAAGTGGTTCTCCTTGACTCTGAGTACTTGGCATACACTAGAGTAGGAATCTGAGAGAGACAAAAACAAAATAAAAAAGTAAAATTAGGAAATATTTGACTAAAGTTCAATAACGTAGTTTAACTTAATCTAAAAGCCAAACTCCCCGGCAGCGGCGCCAAAATTTGATACGCTCAAATTACACCTCCCTAAAGAAGCGTAAGCAATCATTATCAAGTAAAGAACCCAGCTTGTAGGTTGGGGTCGATCCCACGAGGAATATGGTCTAGACTTAAACTTAACTGACAATTTATTTGTTTAGTCAATGTATTTTCGAAAATAAGTAATTAAAGGGGGGGGATTTGTGAAACAAATTCAGAAAGTAAAGTGAACAATTAGTAAGCAAGATTCAAACTTTTGTTGTTATCACGATGAGAGAGAAACTAGGGTGTAAGTGTTCCCCATAAGCTCATAACGTGGTAATCCTAGCAATAGTAATCCTTTCATAGTGTATTACATGCAAAGTGATAAGTTAGGTATCTCTAATCCTTGGTCCAACAACTAGAGAATTTCACCCCGCACCTTGGTCCGGCTACGTGTGTATAATTTACTAACCCTTACCTTTACCTCATATTAGACATCACATCGATGTATGGTTTAGTTTTCACCCTCGCACCAATCGACATTAGACTATTAGATAGTATCACACTAAATCTATGTTGATAATTCTTTTCTTATTAACTACCTCTTTGGTCCGGCAAGTAGAAACAAGGCGAGTTCTAACGCGTGCACTCGTTAAAAAGACTTCTAAATGAAAGAATTATCAATGCATGCAACAACACTATTCAAGAATTGCTTAGTTACTATTCATGCATGTATTATTAATTCTTTCATTTAGAAGTCTTTTTAATGAGTGCACACGTTAGAACTCGCCTTGTTGCTACTTGTCGGACCAAGGGGGTAGTTAATAAGAAAGGAATTAATAACAGAGATTTAGTGTGATACAATCTAATAGTGTAATGTCAATTGGTGCGAGGGTGAAAACTAGGTCATACATTGAGGTGATGTCTAATCGGAGGTAAAGGTAAGAGTTAGTAAAGCATGCACACGTAGCCGGACCAAGGTGCGGGGTGAAATTCCCTATTTGGAGGACCAATCACTTAGGGATACCTAACTTACCAACTTTGATGTAAACACTAGGAAGGGATTACTATTATTAGGATTACTACGTTAAGAGCTTATGGGGAACACATACACTCTAGTTTCTTTCTCATATTGATAACAACAAAGTTTGAATCCTGCTCACTTGTTACTTAAATAATTTTCAGCATTTGTTTCACAAATCCCCCCCCCCTTTAATTACTTGTCTCGGAAATAAGTTGGCTAAATGAATATAATCGTGAGTTAAGTTTAAGTCTAAACCATATTCCTCGTGGGATCGACCCCAACCTACAAGTTGGGTTCTTTATTTGACAACGATTGCTTATGCTTCTTTAGGGAGGTGTACGCTGCTGCCGGGGAATAAGACTTTTGGATTAAGTTTAATTACATTATTGAACTTTAGTCAATTATTTCCTAATTTTACATCATCTTTTGTTTTTTGTTTTCTTCAGGTTCCACTCTAGTGTATCCCAAGTACACGGAGCCGAGGCGAACCATTGACCCCATACGATCCAGAGTTGAGCAAAACTTTGAGAAAGATGAATAATCAAGGGGTCCATAATAATCCAGTCACAGAGGAGCCTGAGGAACAAGTGAATAATGAGAATGCTCAGGTTTAGGGTGAAAATCTACTTGGAGATGCATTGAGGTTGCAAAACCCACCTTAACCAAGATTGTGTGATAACTACTGGGTTGACTTCAATACCGTTGAATCTGAAGGACCAATTATTCTCCTTCTTCTTCCTCCAGGGCATACATTCGTGGTGACTAGTAGTTTGATGCAGATGCTTACATCAAGGGGTTTGTTCTCTGGTATGGCTTCGGAAGATCCACATGGGCACATGGCTAAGTTGAGGAGTTTTTGCAAGAGTTGTGTGGGTCGACCAGAGTTGGACATGGATGTCATAGGTTGAAAGTTTTCCCTTTATCATTAACTGGAGATGCTGCGATATGGTTTTCTGAGCTTTCGTACAACTCAATTCACACATGGGATCAATTGCACAAGGTGTTCATAGCAAAGTATTTTCCGTTGTCCAAGAAGTTGAATCACAAGGACAAGCTGAATAACTTTGTAGCACTACCTTGAGAGTCTGTGTGTAGTTCGTGGGATAGGTTCACTTCATTCATACGAAGTGTTCCAAACCACCGCATTGATGATGAGTCACTGAATGACTACTTCTACAGAGGTCAGGATGACAATGGTAAGGTTGTGCTTGATACTATCGTTGGAGGATCTTATGGTGAGTGCACTTTTGAAAAGATCGCTGAGAAATTGGAGAAGATTTCTCGAAATAATAAAGCATGGAGCACTAGAAAGTCAGACACCGAAAGAAACACTTTTGCAGTTCAAGCTACACTTATTCAATTTGTTGATGACATTCGTGAGGAGATGGCTCAGATGAGGACAGAACTGGGGTTGGTATTGAAGCATGTTAGCGGAGATGCAGGAAAGGTGAATGCAGTAAACTACTTGACTAGAACTCCACCACCACCAGTTGAGGAATGCTACTATGAGGAGGATGCTTATTTGGTGAATGATCAGATGGGGGAGGGGGGTTTCCAAAACAACGCCTAAGGTTACAACTCAGATAATTGGCGCCAAGGTCAAGGAAACCAAGGTTGGAACTATGGTAACTATAATTGAGAGGGTAACTATGTCCGGGATGGGAGCTACAATCGCGACAACAACTACAACCGAAACAACTTTGGCAACAGAAATGAGAGAAGTGGTCCTTATGTTCCTCCTGTAAATTGGAGATCTGGCAATAGGGAACTTGGGGGTAGCATGTCACATATTGAGGATATGATGCAGAAGATGATGAAGAGGTTTGATACGACTGATGAAAATGTGAAGGAGATGCGAAACGACTTGTCTGGAATTGGTCAAAAAGTTGATGCCTATGTAGTTTCTATCAAGAAACTTGAGCAACAGTTGAATAAATTATCTATTACAGTCAACCCACGTCAGTCTGGCACACTTCCTAGCAACACCATCCAGAATCTGAAGAATGATCCGAAGAATGATGGGCATTGTATGACAGTCACTACTCGAGGGGGTAAACAAACCATTGATCCACCTATGCCGTCTGAGGTTGAAATAGTGGTAGAGAATGATGATGAGGTGATTGAGGTTACTGTAGGGTCCAAGAATGCTGCAGAGAAAGAAGCGAAAGTGACTCAGAAAGTTGTTCCCATGCCTAGACCACCACCGCCATTCCCACAAAGATTGGTAAAGAAGGCTGAAGAAGGGAAATACCATAGGTTTATCACTATGTTGAAGAAGTTGTCCGTCAATGTGTTGTTGATAGAAGCTTTGGAGCAAATGCCTGGGTATGCGAAATTTATGAAAGATTTGGTGACTAAGAAGAGGTCCGTTAGTTTTGAAGATGATGATAGGTTGCAACACTGTAGTGCTATTGCTACTAGGTCATTTGTGCAGAAGAAAGAGGATCCTGGTGCTTTCACTATTCCTTGTACCATTGGGTTGCTGCATTTTGCGAAAGCGTTGTGTGATTTGGGTGCTAGCATTAATATGATGCCATTGTCTATAATACAAGAAGTTGGGTTTAGGGGCACCAAAATCGACTGCGATGCAACTACTCATAGCCGATAGAATTGTGAAGAAGCCCATTGGGATTCTCCAAGGTGTACTTATGAAGGTGGAGTCGTTTATTTTTTCTGCAAATTTTGTGATACTTGATTGTGAGGTTTATTTTAAGGTTCCCATCATCCTACAGAGACCATTCCTTGCTACTGGGAGCGCCTTGGTCGATATGGAGAAAGGGCAGATGAAGTTCCGATTGAATAATGAATAGGTAACTTTCAGTATTTTTAGGTCTATGAAGCAGGGAAGCAATCTCAAGTCAATATCAGTGGTGAACCATATTGAGGAGCACAATTCTGATGTGTCTATTGAAGAGAGGTTGGGTGTTGATGCACTGGTAGCGGTAATCATGAACTTTAAGGGTGATGGTATTGAAAACTATGATGAATTGGTCGCTGCACTTGATAGGTTCGAATTCCATTCCAAACCAAAGAAATTAGAGTTAGATATGAAGAATCACGATTCTCCACCCGTAAAACTGTATGTTGAAGAGGCTCCAAAATTGGAGAATAAGGCTCTACCATCACATTTGAGGTATGTATTCTTGGGGAGAGATGGTACTTTACCAGTCATCATTGCGGCCGATTTTAATGCAGAACAGGTTGAGGCACTGATCTCTGTGTTGAAGAGGTTTAAGCGAGCCATTGGGTGGACTATTGCAGACATTATTGGGATTCCTCCTGGAATTTGTTCTTATAAAATCCAACTCATGCCGAATCACAAGCTTAGTATCGAGCATCAAAGGTGACTAAATCTGCCTATGCAAGAGGTAGTGAAAAAGAAAATCATCAAGTGGTTGGATGCTGGAGTCATTTATCCCATTGTTGATAGTACTTGGGTGTGTCCTGTTCAATGTGTGCCCAAGAAAGGGGGAATCACTGTGGTTCCTAACTCTAAGAATGAGCTCATTCCAATGAGGCCGGTGACTGGTTGGAGAGTGTGCATGGACTACCGCAAGCTAAATGCATGGATAGAGAAAGATCACTTCCCTATGACGTTCATGGATCAGATGTTGGATCGTCTTGATGGTAAGGGTTGGTATTATTTTCTATATGGGTATTCGGGCTACAATCAAATCTCCATAGCTTCGGAAGACCAAGAGAAGACCATCTTCACTTGCCCCTATGGGACTTTTGCCTTCAAACGATGCCATTCGGGTTGTGTAATGCTCCAACAACTTTCCAGCGTTGTATGATGTCGATATTTTCAGATATGGTGTAGGACACTATCAAGGTATTTATGGATGATTTCTCTGTGGTAAGTGACTCATTTGATAGTTGTTTGAATAATCTGGCCGAGGTACTAAAACGCTGTGAAAACTGTAATTTCGTGCTTAATTGGGGAAAATGTCACTTCATGGTCAAAGAAGGTATAGTGTTGGGTCATCAAATTTCACAGAAAGGTATAGAGGTTGATCGCGCCAAAGTCGAGGTAATAGAAAAGCTTCCACTACCTATCTTTGTTAAAGGTGTTAGAAGTTTTCTTGGGCATGCAAGTTTTTATAGGAGGTTTATCAAGGATTTCTCCAAAATTGCACACCCATTGTGCAAACTGCTCGAAAAGGAGTGTAAGTTTGTTTTTGATGATGCAAGTCTGAGAGCATTTGGAGAGTTGAAAGAAAAGCTAGTTTCCGTACCTATCATTATTTCACCGGATTGGGGGCAACCGTTTGAAGTGATGTGTGATGCGAGTGGAGTGGCGCTTGGTGTGGTATTGGGACAGAGGCGAGAGAACATTCTTCATCCTATTTACTATGCTAGCAAAGCTCTCAATATGGATCAAAAGAACTACACGGTGACTGAACAAGAACTCCTTGCTGTGGTTTTCGCATTCGAGAAATTTCAATCCTACTTGCTTGGTACTAATGTCATAGTGCATATGGACCCTTCTGCATTGAGATATCTGATGGCTAAGAAGGATACAAAATCGAGGTTGATTAGATGGGTATTGTTACTGCAAGACTTCGATTGTGAGGTTAAAGATAGAAAGGGGACAGAAAATCAAGTTACCGATCATTTGTCCAGATTAGAGGAGGAAGCTATGCTCAAGCTAGGAGATGGGGCCGAAATTGATGATGCTTTTCTAGATGAACAGGTATTGGCTGCTTCTCATGATCTTATCCCTTGGTTCGCATACTTTGCTAACTACTTGGCAAGTGATCTGGTGCCATCAGATTTGTCTTTTCACCAAAGGAAAAAGTTTATGCATAATGTGAAGAAGTTCTTTTGGGATGAGCCTTATTTGTTCCATATTTGTGCTGATGGGATTATTCGTCGCTGTGTGTATGAGGTTGAGATGATGAGTAACTAGAGGCGTGTCATTCATCGCCTGTTGGTGGGCATCATAGTGGTATTCAGACTGCTCATAAAATCTTGCAGTGTGGGTATTACTGGCCTATCATCCACCAAGATGCTCATGATTTTGCCAAGTCTTGTGATCGTTGCCAAAGAGAAGGAGGAATTTCAAAGAGGAAAGAGCTACCTATGAATCCAATTTTGGTGATTGAGCTATTTGATGTTTAGGGCGTTGACTTCATGGGTCCGTTTGTGAGCTCACATGGGATGAAGTATATTCTTGTTGTAGTTGATTATGTGTCGAAATGGGTGGAGGCAATTGCACTTTCAAACAATGAAGGGAAGAGTGTCACCGCATTCCTCAAAAAGAGTATCTTCTCCAGAATTGGTACTCCTAGGGCGTTTATCAGCGATGGAGGTTCCCACTTTTGTAATAGGTTGTTCAAGGCATTGCTAGAGAAATATGGAGTCCGTTACAATGTAACCACTCCTTACCATCCGTAGTCTAGCGGGCAAGTTGAAGTGTCCAACAGAGAGATAAAGCAAATCCTTGTAAAGATGGTGAATGCAAATAGAACTGATTGGTCAAGGAGGCTTGATGATGCTCTATTGGCCTATCACACCACATTCAAGACTCCCATAGGTATGTCCCCTTACCAACTTGTATATGGGAAGTTATGCCATTTGCCGGTAGAGTTAGAGCATAAGTCCATGTGGGCACTAAAGAAGTTGAATTTGGATTGGGGCGCAATAGTGGGTCAAAGAGTGGATGATTTGAATGAGTTTGATGAGTTTCGCCTAAAAGCTTATGAGAGTTCAGCCTTGTACAAGGAGAAGATGAAGAAGTATCATGATCAAAAGATTGAAAAGAGGGAATTTGTTGTGGGTGATTTGGTGCTTCTATTTAACTCCAGTTTGCGCTTGTTTCTGGGCAAGCTCAAGTTTAAATGGACCGGGCCATTCCGAGTCACCCGAGTGTTCCCATATGGAGCGGTCGAGCTCGAGAACAAGGACGAAATAATGTTCAAAGTGAACGAACAAAGGATCAAGGTCTACATGGGGAAAGAGGAGAATGTGCAAGAAGTGGTTGATGCCTACCATCTTGATGAAGTCTGAGTAATCAAGGGGCCTCGTCGTACCGCGACGTTAAATCAAACACTGCTTGGGAGGTAACCCAAGATGTATAATCTAGCCAACTATAGGTTTTTCTTTTTGATTTAGGAGTTTTCTTCTTTTATTTTAATATCTGTAACTCTTTAGATAGGTGTTTTATTTGTGTATTAGTGTTGGCTAAACATAGCATAGGGTCCGTGTCTAAAAAGTGTCCACAAAATGTAAAAAAAGAAAGTCCTAATGGGTGCTACGTGTGCAGGGATGCAAAGCTGAATCTGTAGAAAAAGACTGTGCAAAGGTCTACGGATCCCATCGACGGTCCGTGGGTCCATCCATGGACCGTGAATGGCATTTGTAGACCCCTAAGTAAGTTTTCTAAGAATTTTAAGTGTCAGAGTGACCTACGGTCCGTAGGTCAACCCACGGACCGTAGACGAGGTCTCGTGGGTCCAACCTAGATCCGACCCGGATCCCCATTTAATAAAAACCCCTCATTTCAAATTTATCCACCATTACCCAAATTCCCTCCTAACCATTTCTAACCCCTCCAAATCCCAAAACTCCCGTATTAACTCCCCCAATCACTCTCCTCTTTACTCCCAAAAATCACCACATCTCACTCTCATAAGGAATTCTCGGTCCGAGATTTGTGCCAAAGGCTAGAAAGAGGTTTCCGGAGTCTATTTCATCACATAATCACTTGCTTCCTTTGCTTTAAAGGTAAACGACTTCACTCTAACTTTGAAGTTACTGTTCATTGTTGTATTAGGAAGTCACGAAGTGGATCTTGACCTTGGGTCGTAAAATTTTTTGTGTAACTAATGATTTGTATGCTAGAAACACCCTTGGGACGATAGAATGTGATTCTGTTGCTCTGTTTAACAAAATAAACCTAACAGTAATTGGTCTAGATATCAGCTTTGACTTAGGGTTTCTCTTGTCGGAATGATAATGAGTCAAATAGCTAGTAATCGAAACCCTACGGATGACTAACTATCATATTTTGTGTTGAAATGCATGATTAGACCTAGGTTGATTGAATTGATGTGTGAAAAATGAGTTGAAATATGATTCATGTCTACAACCTGGCACAGTCTCGACCCACAAGACCCCGTCCACGGACCGTAGGTCATCCTACAGACCGTAGGTAGGGTCCGTAGGTCTGAGCTCATAGGATGTTTTGCTAAGTGTTGAACCACGGAGGTGGACTACGGTCTGTAGGTTGACCTACAGAACGTTTTGCTCATCCGTGGTTCGCATCAGAGACCCAACTTCTGGGAACTCTGACCTACGGACCATAGGTACCCACCGTAGGTGGATAGTTCTGCTACTGTCCAAATATTTTTCAGTTTTCGGACTGACTCGTTTCTTGTTCTAAAATTTATTCGGGTGTGTTCTTTGATTGTTTTGGTACTAGCTAACGGTTCTATAGGTATATGGCCCCCAAGCAAGCTCCAATTTATGCCGCAAAAGGCAAATCCAAATCAGTGGCACCGTCCTTCCGGCATATAGATGAGGACACGGATGATGAGTACATCCCTTCAAACACCAGGACGTCCCTTACTATTCCTCGCACCACGAGGAATCGTGTCGAGCCAGTGATTCCCGACGTGGTCACTGCCCCAGTATGAAGAGGGGGGGACACCGATCGATTCATCGGCTGGCTCTGAGTTAGCTTCTGGCTCTATCTCCGGCTCCGGCTCAGACTCTACTCCCAGAAGCAGCACCGCGTCATCTTCTGCGGTTGATAGTGCGGGCGACATTCCAGTTCCCCAAAATATCGATCCTGCACCAGTCACTGAGGAACCCAATTGATGGTGTATGAGTGGCAAGTGGCAAATATACATGGATTCTCGAACGATGAATGAGAAGGATATGTGACTCGATTTTTCACCGAGGAGCGCCAGGTTCTCACAGGAAGTCTTCATACCGCGCCCACCATCCACGAACTTTTCCAGAGGCATAGGTGTGAATGGATGGCCCGTAGCCCAGGGTCCTATAGTGAGGAGATATTTAGGGAGTTCTATGCTTCCTACGTAGCCACCCTTAGAGGTTCGATTGACAGATGAGCCAAGCCCGCCGCCTAGCCTCCACTTGAGGCCACACTAGTGTGGGGGTTTTAGGTAGATATTTCTGAGACCACTATCCGTCGGTTCCTCTACGGTCCAGGACACACTCTGCCTATCGACATGGTCGAGTTCAACTATTGCTGGGACATTGTTCAAAGTGGGTTATTTTAGAGGAATGCCGATATGAGGGAATCTCTTTTGTGCTAGTTAGCCCATCATCTTGCTACAGACGGAGAGCGTGTTTAGTGTGTCCGAACCCCGAGCGTGGTTATCAAGAAGGCCACCCTGACATTTGTGGCCAAATTCTTCTGGTTGTTGGTGCGGAACCCTCTGTCCCCTACTTTGGCAGATAATGTACTTACATGGGACCGAGCAGTGATGGTTCATTCCTTAGTTGATGGGTTGGAGATAGACTTTGCCGCATGCTGATTGCAGAGATACACGAGAGGGCCTTCAAGGCCACCACCACCTTACCCTTCCCATGCCTCATTTTCCATATTTGCAGGGATGCTGGTGTACCGGTTTGGCACTGTGACAGGTTGCTTCAGACGACCAAGATCCTGGATATCGATCTCATTAGGGATGATGCCAATGTATATGCACCTTGCAGGGAGCCACAGATTGAGGTGCCACCATTAGGTTCGGACTTGGTAGCAGATGTGTAGCAGATGCAGGGTGAGGAGCCCGCCCCTCCAGCCACTACTGAGGATGCCCCTGCTTCCCCATCTCCGGCCGCTAGTCAGGCCCCTAGCTCTTCCAGAGCCACACCTTCTTTCGGTGCCACGGCCATCCCACTAGCTCCAGTACAGAAGCTCGAGACATAAATGGCTACCCTATTGCAGCTTATGAGGCCATGGATGCAGCGTGCTATAGAGGAGTTCGAGGCTCAGATTGAGCAGCAGATGGAGCACATGATGGACCAGAAGGTCCAAGCCATTCATAAGCAACTGGATGCCTTTAAGTTGAGAGTTCTAGAGAGGTTGTCCCCGAATATTGATGTGACCACTCTCCATAAGGAGATAAAGAGCCTTCGTGCTGATATCACTAGACTTCTTGCCCCACGAGAGACTGAGCCTGAGTCCGTCCCCACGGCACCGGTTGATGATACGGTGGTGAATGCCTTATTCGGTGATGATATGCTGCCACCAGATCCTTCCCGTGCTGCTGGGAAGCTCCCCCACTCTGGTCGTACTTCTGATGACACTGAGGCTGCAAGAGCAAGAAGAGGGAGCGCCAGCAGACTGAGGCGGCCAGGAGAGCATCCATAGTCAATGAGGAGATACGACAGCAATAGGTTCGGGAGATAGGAGTTGTTGCATCTGGCAGCATGAGCACTACTGATGGTGCAGCAGTGAGAGTTGATGACAATACTACTAAGGGTGCTGAGATGGTAGATGGGAGCGCTACTAATGGTGTTCCCCGTGTTGATCCAGTGAGCTCCGGGAAATCGGACCCACCCGCTTGTTGATAGGTCTTCGGCGCTTTTGCGCGACAGGTTTGCTTCACCTTCACCCTGCTCTTTATTGTTTATTTTTGTGTGCATTGGGGACAATTGCACTTTATTTTGTTGGGGGTGGGGCAAACAGATTATGAGTGATAGGGTGAAGATCGAGTAACCCAACTCACAATCCTCTCTTGGGGTTTTCTTGCCTGTGTTCTTTTTCCCCAAGAGACTGTTTTAATTTCTATTGAACCGGCATGTTTAGGAATGTATGTGTAGGAGTAAGTAGAAAAATGAAAGCATGATGGCATGAAAAGCATAAGAAAAATGATCCTTGTCCAAAAATGATGAATTGTGCTAGATCGATCGTCTTGATGAGTTGAATGTGTCGGATCTCAATGTGACATGATAAGAACCGATTTGACCACATGACTTAAGCTAAAAGTTGAACTGGGTAATATGATAATCTGATAATGAAACAATATGCCAAGAATGTGTGAGAAAAGTTGAATGTTAGACAGTATGTGCCAATCTAGAACTTGCCCCATTGGTCCTGCTACGATGATCTAGGCAAGAAGGCGAGAAGTGATCATAGGCCATTGTTCAAATTAGTCCACATAAGCCTAAAATGATCCAACCAAATGCGATAAATGTTCCCTTTGATCCAAATATTTGAGCCTAAAATAGACCATTTCTTTTGATTCACCTAACTCTCATTTCCTAAAATAATTGTGTTGGCCCCGGTCCTTTCTTGGACATGTGCACCTTGACTTAGGCCAACAACCTAAGTTGAGGGTGGCTAATGTAAAAAGTTACCTCAATCTTGGCCCTAGTCCAACATCGGATATTGTGCACCTCAAATAATGTAAAATCCATAAGTTTAGGGTGGCTATGAAAGAGGAAACCGAAAGAAAAAGGGGTATGAAAAGAGTTTTATGTTTAAAAGAAAAAAGAAATGATAGGAGAGGATGTGGCTTTGTGCAAAAGAAGGAAAAAAGATGATAAATAGAAGTGCTGAGAAAAATAAAGAAAAATAAAGTAAAAGAAGAAAAGTGAAAAATATGAGCCACAAAGTCAAAAGTCGCATCCATGCTGAAAAGAGTCAAGGGAAAGAAAGTAAAAATGCAAGGATGTCAAAAATAGGTTGAGAAAAGAGGTAAAAAAGCCAATGTAATGTCAAGGAGAGAAAAAAGTCACTAAAAAGTACCCAAATGTACCACACCTGACCCTAAGCCTACGTTACAAGCTAAGAAAGTCCTATTGGGCATAAGGTGTCAAAAAAGGGGATAGAGGTCGACAAGGCAAAAATTGAGGTGATTGAAAAGTTGCCTCCACCTATTTGTGTGAAGGGTATTTGGAGTTTCTTAGGAAATGCCGGATTTTATAGGCGTTTCATCAAGGACTTCTCCAAAATTGCACATCCCATGTGCAAGCTTTTGGAGAAGGAGGTGAAATTCATTTTTGATAAAGCATGTTTTAGAGCCTTTGAATTCTCGAAGGAAAAGCTGATTTCTGCCCCCGTGATCATTGGCCCAGATTAGGCTGAGCCATTTGAGGTAATGTGTGATGCTAGTGGTACTTCTTTAGGAGTTGTGTTGGGGCAGAAGCGCAACAAGATGTTCCATCCAATTTACTATGCTAGTAAGTAACTAAATGGAGCACAGTGAAATTACAGTCACTGAACAGGACCTACTGGCGGTGGTGTATGCTTTCGAGAAATTCAGAGCTTACTTGTTGGGTAATAGAATGATAGTCCATACGGATCATGCAGCTCTGAGATATCTCATGGCAAAAAATATGTCAAGCCAAGGTTAATCAGATGGGTATTACTTCTTCAGGAGTTTGATTTTGAGGTAAAGGATAGAAGAGGTTGTGAGAACCAGGTGGCTGATCACCTATCTAGGTTAGAGGCTGAAAAGAAAGAGGGGTGTGAACTAGAAATCAATGATGCATTCCCGGATGAGCAGGTATTGGCTGCAACTCTTGATCTTATTCCTTGGTTTGCTGATTTTGCTAACTTTCTTGTTAGTGATTTGATGCCTGAGGGGCTGACATTTCAGCAAAGAAAGAGGTTCCTGCATGATGTGGATAAGTATTTTTGGGATGAACCTTATCTGTATAGGGTGTGTGCTGATAACATCATCAGGCGATGTATCCCTGAAGCTGAGATGTTGCATATTCTAGAAGCCTGTCACTCATCTCCGGTAGGTGGTCATCATAGAGGTGCTCGGACAGCCACAAGATACTTCAGTGTGGGTACTACTGGCCCACAATTCATCAGAATGTGATGGACATAGTAAGGAGTTGTGATGTGTGCCAGTGGCAATGAGCCATCTCTCAGTGCCATGTGTTACCCATGACACCTATTCTGGAGGTGGAGTTATTTGATGTGCGGGGCATCGATATCATGGGCCCATTTGTGAGCTCTTATGGGCAGAAGTACATATTGGTGGCAGTGGACTATGCGTCCAAATGGGTCAAGGCAGTCGCTTTGCTTGAGAATGATGGCAAGAGTGTTGCTGGTTTTCTAAAGAAGAATATCTTCTCAAGGTTCGGCACACCCAGAGCTATTATCAGTGATGGCGGGTCCCATTTCTTCAATAAGGTATTCAGTTCTCTTCTAACTAAATATGGATATAAACAGCACAAGGTAGTAACACCTTATCACCCACAGACCAGTGGACAAGTGGAGCTCTCCAACAGAGAAATTAAAGCAATTCTGGCTAAAACGGTGAATTCCAACAGGACAGATTGGGAATGGAAGTTAGATGATGCTCTATGGGCATATCGGACAGCTTTCAAGATGCCTATTGGTATGTCTACATATCAATTGGTGTTTGGAAAGGCAAGTCATTTGCCAGTTGAGCTTGACCACAAAGCACTCGGGGATTTGAAGAAGCTGAACCTTAGTTGGAGCGAAACTGCAAACCTGACATTGGATTAGATCAATGAGATGGAAGAGTTCCGTCTGTGAGCCTATGAGAGGTCTGCATTCTATAAGGAGAGGATGAAGATATATTATGACAAGCATATTGAGAAAATAAACTTCACTCCTGGTGATTGGGTATTACTTTTCAACTCCAGGTTTCGTCTGTTTCAAGGAAAATTCAGATCCAAATGGTCTGGACCTTTTAACGTAACGCATGTGTTTCAGTCGGGTGCTATTGAGCTTGAAAATAAAAAGGGTGAAAGGTTCAAGGCCAATGGTCAGCGAATCAAGGCATACTTGGGCATTCCAAAAAAAGGGAAGATAGTTGAAGAATGTAAACTTAATGAAGTCTCAGTAATCAAGTAACATGCGTCGCGCCACGATGTTAAATTGTGCGTTGTTTGGGAGGCAACCCAAGATGTAATTGTAATAGGTATTTTCCTTTTTCCTTATTTTTCTTTGTTTTTTATAGAGTCATTGTGTGTTGATGTGTGCAGGAGACACTGGGTTAAAAATTGCAGGAACGAGATGCAGACATCTCTTCTTGATCAACCTCACGAACTATGGTGCCCTTCACGGGCAACTTCATGGTTCGTCAATCTTAGCACCAACCTAAGGGAGCTACTGGAAATTGCAAGAAAAAGGTTTACGGAAGGGTTCACGGTCCGTCAAGCCTTGTACGGACCGTCGAGCCTCTCGTGAACCACAGGTAAATCATTTGTCCCCAAGTCAGTTCCACGGACCACTGTATGGACCGTGGTGACTTTCACGGGCACTTTCACGGTCCGTCGTCCACAACCAGGTCTTACCAATACCCGACCCAACCCGCGATGACACAAAAATTAAAAGAATGGTATATGTGATTCCTAAACGCCAAATGTCGGGGTTTTTCCTCTTATTCTCTTCCATAACGGTTCTTAAAGGGTTAAAAATGGCTCCCATCATCCACCCATCCTTAATTCATCTGAAAATCGAAACCCTAGTTCTATTTTGCTAAGGAATTCAAGTTCAAGTTCATCTTCTTCCTTTTGCGTGAAATTTTCCTCTAATTCCAAGTAAGTTCTGATTATCCCTTGTTATAAGTTTGATCTTATCTAAAAACAAGTTAGAATTACTTTGATTTAGTTGAATGTAGCATGATCATGTGATGAACAAGCTTTGTTGATGAGAACTGGTTGTGGGTTTTGTCTTAAATTGGGTGTAATCTCATGTGGGGTGGTTGAATTTGTGTAGGGATAGTGTTGATGTGTGGGTACGTGTTTGGTTGGATGAGTATTGTGTTTGTTGGCAGTGTGCTTGTTGAAATTCAGTGATGTTAATAGTCTCATTGTGATCCTGTGTAAAAATGGGGATACCTACTTGTTGTGGATAAGATGAATTGATATTTTTCACGTATGGGTTGATCAAAGTTGGATGAAACTGGTTGTTGAGAGTCATGGGTTAAATGAATTCTTCCGTAATAATGTGTGCATAGGTTTCATAATTATGCTACAATTGGATAACATTAGGCATAAATGCTTGTCAGAGGAGAAGACCACTGAAAAAGGGTGAAGTGTAAGGCCACGATGGGCTTCACAGACCGTAGGATCAACTACAGGTCGTGAAACCACTCGTGGACCACACTTGGCCAAATAGGAGTTCACTGGAGAGGATCACGACGGTCTTCACGGACCGTGGTTCACTTCACGGACCGTGAAGCTGTTCGTGATCCACTCCAGTCTACAGTCCCACACAGTAATGCATCTAACTATTGTTCATGAGTGTCTTCACGGACCGTGCTACCTACCACGGCCCGTGGGAGCTCCCTTAGAGTTTACTTGTTTCTGTATAATTAAATTTTTGTAATTTTATTTATGTTTCATCTTTTGATTATGTGTCCCTTCCCAATGATAGATTGGGTGACAACATTCTTAAGGCAAGGCGTCACGATGTAATTACACAGGGGAAGTCTGAGTACCCGATAGTGTGTCGTTTTATTGACTTGCATAACTAATGAGTTTTGTAATTCTCAGGTATTATGGCTCCCCGAAGAAAGAACGCAACCAAACCTGCTCCACCTACTACTTCTCAATCAGAAGGTCATAAGGACTCTATGTCTAGTAGTTCTGAGGTGCAAATAAATGTCACACTTGAAGATCACCCACCTCGATCTACTAGATCCAGAACAACGAAGGCCATTCTCCAGGACACTCCTCCCCAGTCTGAAGAGAAAGGTAGTCGTTTCGGTAGCAGTGAAGAATTGGGTAGTGAATCTAATGCTGGTTCAAGTAGTCAGTCTGCTGATAATTTGGGAGGCAGTGCAGAGTCTGAAAGTGGTTCTCATGAAGATGCTACCACCTATCCACCTGCGGTAAATACAGAAGCTAAAACTGGAGTATAGGAGGAGGCAGATGCTATAGATGAGGAAATACAGATCACCATTGATGATACCATGGTGTTGTATGTGAACATCCATGAACCTGATCCTGCAGCGAGACCGCAGCTAATTGACTATTTTCGTTCCATGTGAACCATGAACCGATCCGAAGAATTCTTCAACAATGATATTGTGACCAAATATGGCAGCTTCAAGAAGCAAGAAATCATGCTTGAGACTAGGGTGGTGGTATGATATCAAAGCATTCCCCGACATATATCGGACATTTCAGTTTCTTCAGTTCGACTGGATGAACAATGCACCTGGAGAATACTCTGGCCACCTGGCCAGAGAGTTTTATTCATCTTATGCAGCTACACTGATGAACTTTGCTGCAGAAACAGAGACAACGAAACATGGCCAGAAAGACATTGCCATTACTTGGGGTCCACTCAACTCAATTATAGTTCAGGGTAAATCGATAGATATTTCTGAGGCCACTATTAACAGGATTGTGCATGGCTCGGAATACACTGCACCAGCTTCAGTTGGCCTTTTTTAGGGCAAACATCGTGAAGTCACCAGTGATACTACTATGGAGATTCAGAGTTCTCAAGAGAGGGACTTACGCTGGATCGCAAGGCAAATTGCCATAGATGGGGAGAATGCAGTTTGGGTCACAACAATGCCAACACTTATTACAAAAGCTTCATTGTCTTTTCCAGCCAAGGTTTGGTGGGTTGTTGTCCATGCACAATTGAGACCGATAACTAATGATAACACTTTGTCTCCTTCACTGGCTTCTTTGATAGCATGCCTTATGGTTGGTTACGCGGTAAGTGTGGGGCGGATAATAGCGACTGATTAACGTATCATGGCCTTTCATCCAATACTAAATGCCAACAATCGTTCGCCAGTATAATAACCCAACTACGTGAGTTGGGGTTGATCTCACAGAGAGTTGTACTTTCTTCAAATTCAATAATAAAAGTACAATGACAACCTCTTCAATCAAACAATTCTTGCACAATTAATGTTCAAATCTCAAATTTCAGGATTTACATATCAATCCCAAATTTACACTTGAACACAAACAATCAAATATTAGAGTAAAGCTTGGGGAATTGATCAGCCAATTATTGAATCTCAACGAAGTAGATAAACGTTACTGCTCATAATGGGATAATTTGTTGTGGGTAGGTCGAACCATATATAAAGTAACTTTCTCTCGAACAATTACCTTTTCTATGTTGAATTCTCTCGAACTTCAACACCAATTGAAAGAAGCCCAGCTTTTTACCCTCACCAAATTCACTCTTTTGAGCTGAATACAAAGGATGGATCACTTGTTTCACTCTCTCGAGCTGAAACCAAGGAACCCCACTACTAAGGACGCTAAGATTGTCACATTGGTTCCACACCTCTCTCTCTCTCGAGCAAGTGCACAACAATGAAATTGATACCCGAAGTCGCGCAATTCAACCTCAAAACACAACAACAACTTAAACCCACTTCAAATTAACACCATTCTTTGCAACTAACAAACACCCACTAAGTAAATTCAACAATTGGCTTCATGATCAAAAACCCAAGTAAAGGGTTTTAGCCACTCATCTAAAAAATGAGAGAATCAAAATCAATTATCACTCCCATAGTTGGGTACAAAATGAGAATTATAGATGAAAATCAATTGATAATCTGCTCTCTTACAAAATCTCTCTCAAAACCTTACTAAAATCACTCACTAAACCCTTTGGTAGTGTTTTCTCTCTAAGTAATTCCTTCCTTCTGTTCTAAATTCCTTTCTCTCTCTAGGCAAAACTAATTTAAATAAGTCTGAATTGTCACTGCTTATGACCACTCGGCGAAGTAAGTCGGGTGTCGTTGACAAATCGGCGAATCGCCGATTGTTCTTCATCTCGCCTTTAATTTTTGCTTTTTCTTGGTTTGGCTACTATAACTTTAGGCGATCCAGGTCAAGATCGCCGAATGACTCTGCGAATCACCCTTTGTCCTTCCATCTCGCCCATCAGCACTTTCTTGAATCTTCTTTAGCACTTTTGGCGACCTAGTTGTCCTTCGCTGACTAGATCGGCGATACGCCGAATATACTTGTTGTTTGCCGAATTCACCCCAATTTTAGCTTCGGCATTCTATAAATTTAGGCAGTAACTTGGCGGTTTGGAGATTCACTAAATGATATTGGCGATTTGGCAATTCGCCGAATGACATCATTGATCATCATGTCTTCATTTCTTCCTTCTTTCAGCTTACCTTGTTCCCTTTTTTCCAATAGTGTCCATTCTTTGTCTCTAAATCCAAATACCTAAAACTCAAGGATTTACATCAGTTATTGAGACAAAATATGCATTCGAGGACACTAAATTTATGGAAATAAAGCCTTAAAAGAGTCCAATTGTGGACTCATCAACACCCCCAACTTAAACTTTTGTTTATCCTCAAGTAAAACTCAAGTTCAGCAGTTCAACAAGGATGTCTCAAATAGTGCTTCACAAGACTCAATCATGAATGCACACAGAAAGACTCAAATTACTCATGTAAGGGTCAATTGTGTACTCAAAGATTCAAGTTGTGACTCACCATTACCAAAGAATCTCAAGCTCACTATACTTGATTCAAATGCAAGTTCAAGCTCAACAAAGGTATTACAAATTCCCTCACACAAAGAATGATTCCACATTCACACACAATGGTTCAATCATTTAAAGTTCTGGAATCAAGATCAACTCACAAAGATAAAATACAATGCATGATTTCACCCATAGGTTTTCCGTTATTTTACAATCGACTTTTGTTTCAGCTCATTCAAGATCAAAAAGGTCTTTTCAAGGC